>NC_065510.1:8393478-8481562 GCF_006386435.1 Epinephelus moara | reverse complement strand
TATATATGTATATATATATATATATATATATATATATGAAAGCATAATTATAAGGCTACGAAAACCAAACGAATTTTATTTTATAGTGATTATACACTTATATAAACATATTAATGGGTAGAATATTCAGATTCAGATTCAGATCGACAATAAACCATGCCAAATGTTACACACTGGCCCTTAGCAACACAACTCCACCTAATGCAGGCTTCAGGACACTTGGATCACTACGGACGAGCAGTATGGAGATATTTTATGGTTTCAATTATGTGTTTTTGGATGTTTGAATCTGGGGCCGTCAGCCTGCAGGTGGAGTTTTGTTGCTACCTCCTCTCCCCTTGGATCTCCGCAAGTGTCGTGAGGACTCTAAAACTTCACCTGAGCCTCCCTCGGCATATGGGTGAGCAGATAATGGCTGAATTTTCATTTTTGGGTGCACTATCCCTTTAAATTCCCCAAATAAAAATAGATCTGGGGAACATTAATGGTTTCCATTGATTTTCCCTCCATTTGCATGATGTATTTGGGTTAGGGATGGGCTTTTTAAGTAATTTCCATATTTGAGTACTCACATTAAGTTATTATGGAGTGCTCGCAAAAAAAGAAGAAAAAATAAAATAAACACAAAAATAGGGTCTGAAATGAACGCCCAAGCGAAAATGCAGGTAGGGGTTAGGATAAGTCTGCCTTTGTGCACTGACTGTCGATATTTGCTATGATATGCTTGTTTAATGTCACATAGGTTGCCATGCACATTATTATTTTTTTGTCAAAATACCTCCAACATTGCTCTTATGCCTGGTCGCTAATCTGCCTATAATGTTAGATCAAGTGATGTATGAAAACGCTGAGCGTTATCTGCGGCGGGGTAGATACCTTTTTTTTTTGCTACATAGATCTGAGCAGATATTCAATGATAGCTGTTTGAGCACTGCGTCCTGTCCAAAAAGCATAAACCTTTATAAACAGTTATATTTGTCACAAATGTATGTTTTCTTTTACTAAGTAAAAAAATGTGATAATACACTGAACAATGCTGATGACTTGAAACTGAGTACTCATGCCCAAACATAATTTGGGTATGTGTTGTGATATTAGCAAACATTGAAGCTGTAACCTTTTTGTTTTGCTGCTTATTGATGCCGTCAGGAGAGAACCGTTATGTAGGTTTCAGTAAGTTTGCAGTTTGTTGCTCAGCCCTCAATGTGTAGCGTGTGTGCGCTCCCTCACCCAGGATCATGGACACGGTCTTCATCAGGTTTAACACCGTCTCTCTGTGTCTTATCTGGGTAGTGTGCTGCGACATCTGCTTGCTCTTGTGCCTCACGTAGATAAAGATCCGGGTGTAGACGGCCACCATGATGGAGAAGGTCAGCAGGTTGAGGACGCCCCAGAACACCAGGTAGCTGCGGCTGTACAGCGGCGCCATGGTGGAGCAGTTCGGCAGGTCGCACAGGCAGTGCCAGCCCATGGTGGGAACCAGGCCCATGATTATGGCCACCAGCCAGATGAACACAATGATGACAAAAACACGCCGGGTGCTCATCTTACTGTGCAGCTGCATGTTGAAGATGGTTTGGTGACGCTCCACGGCCACAGCCAGGAGGTTGAGGACCGAGGCTGTCAGACTGGTGTCGATCAGCCCCTGTCGCACAAACCACTGGAACTTAGAGAGCTTAATGGTCCAGGGACCAGTATGAAACATCAAGTGGAGGTAGGAGACACCTGGAAGACAAGAGAGGGGGTGTGATAACAGAAAAGACAGAAATGAAAACACAGGATAAACTCCTGAATATCATTTTCATATCTTTGTTTGCAATATGTGGGTATGATGAACTTTGTATTTATGGTTTGTATTTACAAGGTCACCAATTTCACCATTAAAAAAGACAACTGATTTCAGCCATTCCAAGTGACAATGTTGATATTAGGATATCACATATACTTGTGAAAATATTTAAGAACAGTGGGCCACCCAGTCTGAAGGAAAGCAAATCCACAACATTAAAAGGTTCATTTACCTACTTATGAGATAAGCAGGTCCTGATCTCTTAAAGCCATACAATGCCAGTCACAACACCCGCTGTGATTGTTTTCCTTGTAATCCTGCACATCAATGGCATCTCAGCACACGTCACTGCAGATTTACCAGCATCACAGTGCCAAGATACAGCACTGTGCTACTTCCCAGCATCTACACTCATCAACTCTTCATAAAAGCACCAACTTGATCACATTTGGTCCCCAGATGTGACACTACATGACGCAGCCTTTGTGTGCTGCACTCAAGACATCAAATATCTCAGCTAAGACATGGTTGATCTCATAAAGTGCACAGAGAGATGCAAAAACATCCATGTTAAATCACAAAAACTGTCTTCAAACAAAACTCTTAAAGTTCATTAAAACAACATCGTAATATGAACACAGTTTATAGCAGCATTTCTGGTGTGGTTAAAAACAGCCAACAGATGTTAACATGCAGAGTTTATAGGTCTTATGGCACTAATCACCTTTTCTATTAATAACATGGTGAAGACGGCAGCCTGCTGAACTGACCGACTGTAAAACTTGATAAATAGATGGCAGGTAGAGGTACAGTGTAGAAAGTCAGAAAGTAATTACAACAGTGACATGTTTTGTACTTGTACAATAAAAGATGACAATTGAAGGCCGACATTATTGTCTTTAAGACGCTGTGGCACATTCATTTTTAAAGCTAGCACAAAGGTAGATATTTATTATGTGAAAACAAACTAAGGCATCTTTGGTACCAACCATGTTGGCATAGCTTGTCAGGTAGGGGGCTGAATAATAGCTCACTAGTCGGCACCAGAAATATTAGTTGGTTAAACCAATTAATGTTTTATTCATGTTCACGACCGCTTAACTGTCATGCAACCCCCCGCCACTAGTGGGTGCTACAGAGCCGCCAGACAGGAGTCCCCCTCCCCCGGGTAATGCTCGAGTGGATGGAATTTTAAAACAGCAAGGTGGGAAATAAGAGAGATGTCCTCTCACAAAACCAGGGTGGTTTGGCAGTACTTTGATCCAGAAAATGAAAACGAGGTAGCATGTAGGCTGTGTCAGAAAAACTGGCATATAATCACCAGACTGGAGCAATGCGCAACCACATTCAACTCAAGCATCTGGATGTTAACCTGCACGGAACGACGGCTGCTTCTGCTGCTAGCCGTGCATCGTTGTGATCCCGCCCGGTCTGAGAAAATAACGCAGCTCATCACGACAACGACCTCACAATATAAGCTTTCACTTAACTTTGTTGAAGGTAAAGGCTTCAGGATGTTAATGGAATATGTTGAGCCTGACTGCACCATGCTGGGACACAAAATGATAACCTCCAGACTAGAGCACATTAACTATAAAATGACAGAGGAGATAAATTGAGCTAAATTTTGACTGTTTTCTGAGTGTTTTCCTTTTTTAGACTAATCGACTAGACTTGATCAAAATTTTTGTTTAGTCGACAGGGAAATTAGTCGCCAGGAACATCCCTACTAAATACGAAATGTTGGTGAGGAAACAACTGGCGTGGCCATTTTCAAAGGGCTCCCTTCAACTCTCACCTCAAGATATCTGAATGAAAATGGATTTTATAGGTACCCACAAGTCTCCTTCAAAACTCCTTCAAATTAAAGCTGTATATTTGTCTTTTTAAGTAACAAGGACAACCAGCTGATTTAAAGAACAATGACTATCCCATAACACTTTAAAACAGGATTGTTGTTGAACTCAAATATCTGGTAACTTCAACTACAAAATAAGAAACCAAACTATATCGGTACGTGATTCCTTAAATCTCATATTAACATAGTTTTGAACTAGCCTATAACCTTCTACAGCATAATTAAATATATGAAAGTCAGTTATGGTTTTTGGTTTTGGTGTGCCACTCCAAGATTTACAGTATCCCCATCTGGCCACACCTATGAGAACATTCTGGGGGCGCAGCTGCCTGACAGCCTGCAATCTGATACTGAAATATTTCAGAGATTACTCTGAAGGCCTTTTTTGAGAAAATCAGAGCTTTAACACTTTTTAACACCTGTAGGTACCCTGACATTGTGTGTCTGTTCTAGTGCTGTACTTTCTGACTGAACTGTAGCAGCACTAAAACTTGATATAAAATAACATAACAGATGTGACAATGCAGTTTAGGTTTTCGGATCATTTGTTTTGTAGTATCAGTAGTTACAACAGGAATGCAAAAGCAGATGAAGTAAAACATCATACCTGAGAAGAGGTCAGCCAGAGCCAGGTTACCCAGCAGATAGTAGATAGGGTAGTGAAAACGTCTGTTTTTTAAAATGGCGCCTATGACCAAAAGGTTGGAAAAGATGACGACGAAGCAGACCGTCATGCCCAGAGCGACAATCACATAGCTACGTGTGCTCCAGTGGTCGCTAATGTTCTTTCCACTCTGCTCATAGAAAAATTTGATGCTCTTGTTGTAGTAGCATCCGTCTAGGTCGATGGTCTCTGTATCCATGTTGAGATATCCGGTGGATGTCTGATCAGAGAAGAGCTGAAGTAGGCAGGGAAGAGAGTGACGTTGCAGACAGCGAGCAGAGGGTGAGGTCTAGGGCATCATTCAGACTTCCCTCTTTGGTGTGTTGGCGATTGGCATGCCATCAGCTGGACAGGTGAGGACTGCAGTTTGAGGTCTGAGGTTTTCAATGTACAGCTGTCTGGCATCCGCTGGTCTTCAATCTGTGAACAAATTAAGCATTAGTTGAAGATAATATGTGAATATAATAATAGCTACAACATTCAACAATGTCTAACCAGGAGACCAGAGTCACGTTCAGAGGTCAAGACGAGTCATACAAGTTCATTAACCGGGACAAGCACTTTTCTTCCCCCAGGAGTACTCTTCGAAGTCCTGCTCCACTGCGCTATGATTTTCTTGTATTTGTCACATCAACACACTGAGCGATTAGCGTTAGGGCAAAGAGGTTATGGTTAGGGTTAATACTAGCCGATCAGTGGGGTGGAACAAGGCGAAACACTCAAGAAAAAAAACCCGCTGGACAAACATACCATACATAAACCATATGGCTGCTCTGTATGGTTTAAATCAATATCACAATATTATTTGCTGTACTTTCCTTAAAAGCAGCACTTACAAATGCAAATATACTGAAGTGAAACACCAAACAAGAATGAACCCAGAGTTGGATTTTACTTTCACTTCTGCTGGCGAGCGTGTTTACAAACAATAACTGACAATCCTGCATAGTACTTTTTATAACTTCTTTGAAAATGGTCATTTAAAATAAACTAAGCTTCTCAAATGTTAGAACTTGCAGCTTTTCATTGTATTATATTTAAGTCAGTTGAATATCTTTGTGTTTTACTGTACAGTCAAACATAAGACATTTAATGACATCATCTAGGATGGGCACTTTTCACCGTTTTATTACATACCATAGATCAAACTATAATCAACTGAGAAAATTAATGGCAGATCAGTTGATCACAGTAGCTGTTCAATAGGGCTGCCACTAACAATTATTTTCATTGTCGACTAATCTGTCGATTATTTCTTCGATTAGTCGACTAATCATTTCATCGAAAAATGTGTTAAAATGTTGAAAAATGTCGGTCAAAACTTTGAAGAGGTTACTTCTTTTAATATTTCTCATACGTATTCAGTCTCTCTTTCAAACTCAGTGCAGAATAATTTGGAACCTTGTCTGAGTGCTGCTTGGGTGGAGATGGATGGTATTTTTTGTTGGCACGTCATTACATCTTTCCGGTACAGGGGCTAAAATAAGAGCGTTCACCTGGGTGTTGTAGTTCCATCACTGCCGACTAATAACCACGACTACTACTGAGTCATTTGACCTGGATGGGAATGCCCATTGCAACCTTTCCCATTACATAAAAAAGCCAGATATTAGCAGGTGTTAAAGGGTTTCTTGTGCAGTGCAAAAGGAGCTTTTCTCTGCCACTCAGCAGTGGTGGAATGTAACTAAGTGGACCACTTTGCTTTGCTTTACCACAAGGTTTTCAGAAATATTTATAGTCTGTAACTGCAGCTTACCAAATATGTTGTTTTATTAAAAAATATGACCACGCAAACAGCAAAAATGTATCTTAATGATTAAGCTGACATGTCAAAGAATTTTGACCTCTGTATAAACCAGAAAATCTTGATCAGGTGCAACAGCAGTTACAGTCACTATAATACCACTGAGCTCAAAGACCAACTATCTATACAGGCTGACAAGTCACAACAGAAGCATGGGAGGGTTTATGACTGTGGTGAGGTAATTGAAACCAACCACAGCTCAGGGTAGAACTCAGCCTTCACTTCAAGACATGCACTCAAAGTGTGGCCAACAACAACGGCTTTAATCCCCTATTTACGGTAAACTTGTACGGGCTGCATGGCACGTTTTGAGTCAACAACACTCCCTCACACATCCTCCATTTTCCTGTGAAAGCCAGCGCAGCACGACGACGCGCACTGTACCGTCGGCTCCAAGTTCAACTCTCCCTCAACAATGGAAACAGCAGAGCAGCAGACTCCCTGCAGCAGAGACACACCTCACAATTACACAATCCAGCTATGTAACTCAATCTCAATCCAAACATGCACAACACACACACACACACACACACACAGGGAGGGAGCCTCAGTGACCCACTCTCCTACCAAGGGTGTGTGGAGAGAGATGCCAAATCAAAAACAGAAAAATGTGGAGAAAGTGAGAACTTAAGAGGCTCCAGAATGAAATGATGGATGAGACACAACTGCAAGAAAAGGCTTTGATTAAAGGAAACAACATAAAACAGTCGAGGAAAGTAAAAAAAAAAGTGCAAGAATGTGAAAAGACCCAAAAGCAAAAACAAGAAGTCTCAAGTGTCCAGGGACAGAATATAATAATGCATTTGTGGTGTGTGTCCATGGAAATGTGTCTGTGTTACTGACTGAACAAAGCCTACGAGTTCTCATTTGTGTGTTGTGCAGAGAGAAAGTGACAGACTCCTTTTCTTCAATTTCCCTTGAAGGAACTCTGTCCTTGTCTGAGACACGAGACATCAATCAAGCTGTTGCACTACAACTGATCTTTGAACCCAGACCATGAGCACACAGACATGACGCACCTATGAACTCTTCTTGCTGCTTTACAGTTTAATTGACCTTTCTTTGCATGTGTCACCATATTGCGTTTCAACACCAGCTTAAGGAACTCAGCAACTCCCGACATATATGCTGACTTTCATGAAAAGCTTAAAAACATGAGATCATTTCGAAGGAAATATGAACTAGAAATGTGTGATTCCTGTGAAAACACACTCATCAATTCTATGTGAGCCCACCCACCAGTGGCACGTTGATTAGGGATGTCTGACCTTTTCTCTCGTCACACTGATTCCAACTGAAGGTATCCAAAGACACTGAGGACTGATAATATAATATTCATATACACTAATTAACTAACCCAGCCCGAGCCTTTAGTAGAACATAATGCCACTGTGAGTGTGTGTAAGAGGGAGAGTGATAGAGAGGGGGGAGAGGAGGTGGAAGGTGGACTATTGCGTGCATTGTCTCTGTGAGTTATTAATAACTCAGAACACTGCAGGTCTGACCGCATCACTGCTTGCAAAGCAAGTGCTTCACTTCAGTTGCCAGCCACGGATAAGAGTCCACATCGAGTCCACATCTTGTCCCACCTTTTCCTTTTCCTTTTCCTCTTCCTTGATGGACAGCCAATTTAGTTTTCTGAAGAGGGGGTCCGTGACTGAGGACACTGGCCACATTCGTGTCTGACATTTGCTACCTCCTTTCAATTTCCTCCACAGGTTTAAGAGTAGGAAAAAAAGAAACATTCAAATACTGAGTTGGATGTCGGCTACCATGGCAACAACTACAGCTTCGCAACCTAGAAGCATTCGGGCCAGCCCTAAAAATATGTTTACTTTATTACTTGGTACTTGGGGAGTTTCTTGCAACCCTAGAATTAAGATAAAAATATTCACAAATGAAAAAACACTTCTGGTTGCTGATAAGTAGTGTTTAACTTTTGATTTAACACTAAAAATTAAAACCCTCGGCGCGCACTGTAGCACAAGCAGACAGATGCGCGACTCAGAGCAGCATGTGTCACTGACACCAGACTCAGAGCACAGCGGACCGGTGGAAAATGTCACCATCAGCATATCATTTTACATCAATAAAATAAATTCATTAATTCAAATATATATCATTATTTTGAGTGTTCAAGCAGGATAATTGGTCTCCATTCATTGCACGTCAGGCTTTCTATTTCCTTGTCGGAGATGGTGTTGCGTTCAAGGTCCCCCCAAAAAAACGGGAGAAAAAAAGGCTGAATATTCGAATTTTTTTTTTTTTCACAATCGAACCCGTGCCATCAAACGAAGCTTCGAAGCTTCCAATTTTTTGGGTCAGCCCTATTGTCGACTAATCTGTCAATTATTTCTTCGATTAGTCGACTAATCATTTTATCGAAAAATGTGTTAAAATGTAGAAAAATGTCGGTCTGTCTCTCCCAAACCCCAAAATTATGTCATCTAATGTCTTTTTTCGTACTCATGCTAAAGGGTTTTAGTTCACCATCATCTCGTGTAAAGCTGCCAATATTTGAACGTAAGAAGCTGAAATAAGAGTATTTTGGGGTACTTTATAGTACTTTTACTTTTAAAATAGTCACCGATTACTTTAATAGTTCATTAGTCAACGATTAGTTGACTAATCGTTGCTACCCTATACTGCATATGTAAAAAAAAAAAAAAAAAAAAGAAGTTGTGTCTCCAGAAGAAGCTGCATGAAATCTGATAAATTACCTCAAGTGATGTCACTCGAGTCGAGTTGAGGCTGCAGGCTACAAATTTGAATATGAAAAAACTGAGGGTGTGGGGTAGGGATGTCATGAGAGCCGATGCCTCTGCACCAAGTCGAAGCCAAGATTCTGAATACATGATGAAACTTATTTTTTTCCAGTGCTGTGGGTACTGCGTATGCAATTCTTCTGGACATAACTAGACAGTATTTGCGCCTACAAGTGTTCCAGTGTGTTGTTAAATGGCAAAGGAAGAAGAACGCCTTCCAGCAGGGAAGAAACAAAAAGTGCAGCTGCAGCAACAGCTCCACCTCGACTTGTTCAAATGAAAAGTTTTTCCTGAGGCCAGCATATCTAGTTGATTCTTTGTAATGGGAGCGCCATATATTTCTGCTACAAACGCCAACAGCCTGACGAGACACTGAGAGTCCATGCTTGGCATTTTTTATTCTTGACATCGAGAGTTGAAAAATATTCAACTTTTGGTAAAATGCTGCGCTACTCACTCACTTTTTAGCCGGCTGTCCAATCAGAATGGAGGAGCAGGAGGACAAACAGCCGACCTCAAAGACCTCCCATCACATCTTACATGTACAAGTGCTGAACAACAACAACATTGGGGGAGAAATGCGCTCTGGGCTATATGTAAATATGTTTCCTCGCCCACAAAATCTCATGAACCCACACAGACCGGTACTTTAGGTTCAAGGTGGATCATCAGGGATTAATGATAAAATTAACTGGTATTGTACAAATACTACATTTCTGGTATGGTGACACACCTTATGTAGGGTTAGACAGAAGTGAGCCACACCTCTGTAGCTCTTCACCTCTGCTCGAGGCCAGCAGCTTGAGGCTAATAGCTACTAGTACAACATATTCAAATCTACAACCTAACAGTCCACGACCAAGTTGGATTGTTGGTAATATAAGCACCAGGTTTTGGTGAGGAAGGAGAATGCATGGAATGAAAGTTTCGATCCTTTGTTTTTCAAACTGTCCTTGATGAGTCGAACCATGCTATTCTAAAACGTTCATGACTCATATAATCACGACCAATTTTATACTTAATTATATTTAATAAAAGTTCTTGTACAGCTGCTTGTTTGTTAGACAACATTTCACATTTGAAAAACTGTGGATTCTTTGTCTGACTGACTTATAGATGTTTTAGTTCATCGTTCATTTGGTTGTTCAGCCACCAATTCTTGTGACTGAACACTAGCTGCATTTCAGTGTGAAACCTGGAGGCTAAAACCTTTGATCATTTCTTCTGGTGCAATTTCACAACTGACAATCAAAGCAGCTGCAAAGCAGTCGAGTGAATTTCAATCTGTGACTTAAGTATCAAAAGGTCACAAAAGAACAAAGTTGTTGTTCAACAAAGTACAACAAACGCTTCCCTGTTGTAGATTAGAGTGTACAAAAGATCAAGACGGAAGCCATTATTTTTGTAAGCTTGATGCAGCTCAAAAGGTCGAAAGATGCAGTTGGAGACAAACACCAACTTCATGTCTATCAGATTAGAAAGTCTGAATACACTGTATTTGGTGCAATAAAACCATGTGTCTGGCAATTCCGGTCTTCAATAACTAATACATCTTCTCAAATATGCATGAAACCAGACATAGAATATGCAGCTACAGATTTTAGATATATGCAGCTGCAATCACAGGATGTGGAAACACCGCAACCAAATCCCCACAGAAACCCAGCTCTCATTTCACACTCTCGTAGCTGTTTTTAGCTAAAAAGCTCCAAAAACCAACTGCACACAACCTGCAGCACTAAGAGAAAAGTGATTAGTGTATTTAAAACAAAAAAACCTTAATATGGTAGAATAAGTTTTCCAGACACGACTTCAAAACAATGTTAATGGTGCTAAAAAAAATAGCACAACAGGTTATTTAATTTCTTGCAGAAAGTTAGAGACTGATACTTCTCTCATATCTGTACAGTAAATATAAAGATACCACCACAAACCAGTTAGCTTAGCTTAGCTTAGCTTAGCACAAAGACTGAAAACAGGGGGAAACACTTATGCTGGCACTCTCCAAAGCAGGGACAGGTATCAAGAACTGGTACTAAACGGGCACCTGGCCAAACCGTGCTGCTATCTGTAAAACATTAATTAATTCTAACATAACTGGCATTTTCAAATTCTTAAGTTCTCTAATGATGAAGGAGCTGATAATCAGGCGATTACATCGGACACTGCAGTACTGCAAGTTTACCTTCTGTGCTGTCCATTCATGGCTAACAGGGGAAAACACTCCAAAGTGTGGGCTCACTTTACTAACTTTTATGAAAGTGCTGCTAAATACAATCAATGTCAAAAGGTAGTTGCGTGCAAAGATGGTAACATCAGGAACCATGTGAAACACTACAATCTATACATCTAAAGCAGTGGAGCATGTTTGACTGCTGTGATGCTGATGGGATCTGTCAAACTAAAATTACGACTGTCTTGACCTTGTCAAGTCGAGGACAAATTAACACTCGTCATAAAAATAGATCTGTTGTTATTAACTCAGGACACTGTTAGCATCAGTTTTAACCACTCCCTCATCATGCATAGAGGAACCTCAGAAACAATTAAACTTGTTTCTGCAAAAAGTAACATCAAAATAACGTCTGAATCTTTTCACATCGTTTCATGTCATGTCTTAGCCTGGAAATCCAGACTCACATCTAGAAAGATTTTGAGTCTGGCCCTCACCGATACACCCTTCCTACCCAAGGGGCGGCACTAACTGAGGCATATTAAATGCCGCCGCATGCAATTGGATAGCATGATAGCCAATCAGAGCAAAAAACAAGGTGACATATTCATTGCAGTTAGCCCCATTTGTTTGCCGACCAGTGGGGCTAACTGATATATTATGCTTTTTCCGTGTCCCATCTGCAAGACAGCAAAAACGTCCTTCCTGGAAATGAAGGCTTCTAGGGCAGTCTTCTGTTCCTCTCTCAAGGAAAAAGATAAGTGTAGTTGGCTTAATGTTTCTTACAAAGCTAAATTGAATGGACGCGGTCCCTGTGGCAGCTGCCATCTTAGCTGTTTACTTTTCGACTCCTACCTCGCAGCGCTGTCCTCATCATGTTACGCCCGCCCAGAGCCCACCTCTGTCAGATAGACTGATCTGATTGGTCCGATAGCGAATCACCGGGCTCTGCTTGTCGGGGCCAGATCCCCGTGCAGTGCAAATTAGAATTTGCTAGGGGCGGAGCATCTGGATTTCCAGGTTAGTCATGTCTTTATTTTTCACACCAAATTACAGAGAGTAGCAGGCATGGGACGATACAAAAATTTCACGTCACAATCATCCCTAAAGTTATTGCAATTCATGATATTATCCTGATTATCATTAAAATATGCGCAAAACTCTTCATTAACTTTTTATTGCATAGGACACAAATCTTTTTTAGTAAACAACCTTTTTAACGAAAAACAAACAATCTTAAAAAGTCAGGCCATCATATCGTTCGTCACATAAAATATACCAATACTTGATTAAGATCTTTTGCATTTTTGGAGGTTGCTGCATATGCAGCCTGTTTCTGACACAGTATTCACAATTATGCTGATAATGGCAATTTACAACAAGTTATTGTAAGTGTTTTCATCTGGATCCGCGATAATCTCGCACATCATCCCATCCCTGCAGAGTAGTATCAATAATACACCTTTTCATCAAAATTAGCACTTGTTCGCAGGTTTTGAGCACTGCTTGGGCAGAGACAGACTGTATTTGTGGTGGTCATCATTGCATCCCGCCGGTAAAGAGACTAAAATCAGCGCTCTCCCCCAGGGGCTGTGTTTCAATCAATGCCGATCAGAACCGGATAAATAACTGTGACTACTGCAGAGTCATTTAACCCGGTGTGAATGCTGATTGTAAGCTTTTCCATTACATTAAAAATCCAGACTTTAGCAGGGGTTAGCAGTTTTTTTTGTGCAGTAGAAAAGGGGCCTAAAAGTATCAATACACCAAAGTATCAGTATCAATTAAATCCTAGCAATACTCATCCTTAGTCCAAAGGAAACACAACCTGCCTTCCAGCACCTCTAAGGCTCAGTAATTAGCTTTTCATATCGAAACTGTTTAATCCACACAAAAACAAAAATATAAAAACAACTTTGGCTCTGAGCCGTCGACTGGCAACCTATGGAGACTCCAGAAAGTTACTGGTTGAAACGAATAAATAGTCCAGCACACAAACTGCCATGAAACACTCCTCCACTTCAGTTCTTGAACAAATTAAACAAAGAGAATTTCCTCTAAGGTATCTGGCTGCTGGGTGTAGCCTTAAATTAAGCATACAGTCATGAGCGTGGGATCAATTTTCTACCTCTCTGCCAGAACGCGAATAAGTGTATTTTCCAATGTGTCGAACTATTCCTTTAGACCTTTATTCTAAAAGGTAACGCACGGACTGCTTTGTTTTTGTTTTCTGTTATAAAGCATTTAAGTGATTATCCTGGTGCTACACAGATTTAACTGTAAAAGTACACCAAAAAACACGAATAAAATATCCCGTTTAAAGAGACTCATGTGATCTTTCAGCATCAGAGTAAAGTAATGTCTGATTATAGCATTTCCAGCGTAGCTCATTAAAACTTTAGGTGCATTCCTAAACTTGACCTCATGGTATTTCCCCTCCCAAAGAAACTGACAAAGCATTTGCTTCCCTGACTCTGGGCACCAAGTTCACTGCGGTGCTTCCACTCTGTGTGGTTCTAAGAGGCCTGCATTTGCATGACCGTGTGTTTTTATGCATCACATGTCTGTTTGTGTGTGAATGGACTTGGCTGAATCAGTAAACACCAGTTTGAATGCAAACCAGTTATTACCGGGGCTGCCACACCCGAGTCTCTTCTTCTCCCTCCTCCCTGCTCTCTGAAAGTGGAGCCTCAGCACATCAGCTTCAGCTAGCAGCACAGAAGATTTACACCACACACGCATCTGTGACTAAAACCAGTCCTGCTGCAGAGGTGGTGGTGGTTTGTGACGTCTAATTCCAGGTAGAATCTGAGTTTCCACTCACCCCCGCAGGCACACTCTCTCTGGTTGCATTTCTTCCAATTCTAAAATGAGTCCATCCAGCTGTGAAGCATGGACATGCAGCTAATGAGACTGACCGTGCGTCATCGGCATAATGATTAACTTTAGCTATTTAATCACACAGACGCATGCATACACACTTTCTTTTTGAACACACATGAATACCAATGTCATCAGCCCACCAGTGAGGCTTTTAAAAACATAGCTATTGCTTCGTTCACACATAGTGGAACCCCTAAAACACAAATCTTCGAAAACGCTGACCACGTTTTAGTATGAAAACTATGGGCTTGCATTTTCGTGTAGACGGACGGAACCATGATGCAGACACCCATGTTCGCTTTCCAATTGGGTTTTATCAGTCACAGCTTGTCAAGACATTATAGCCAGGTCTGCATTCCTTTTATGATTTTACCTTTCTCGTCTTGATACTCCTCCACTATTGTAATAGTTTCCTCCGGCGATGGATAATGCTCCTGTTACTGCTCTAATATGTCGCCATATTTGCTTTGTGACGACTCCCAATCTGTTTTCCACCACCTTGACCGCCTTACACTCACGTTACTATCAGTAACAGTTCAACCTTTGTCGGTAAAAGCAAAGAAATCTCTGGTTTTACTTTTCGCCATCTCTGTATGCAACCGCAGAGTAGGCAACCTGCTTCCTGTTTACACCTGCACATGCATGCCCAGTGTACAAAAACAGTTATGTGAAATGTATCTTCAGGTGTGTTAGTATGGATGGAGAGTAATTCTGAAATGGAGCTAAAATCCTCATGTTCGGGGATCGTTTTTGCTTTAAACGAAAACATGTTAGTGTGGATGTGGCCTGAATCTCCGTATCATAGTGACGTTCCTGCAGGTGATTTACTTGAAGTATTTTAGATAAGACTGGATTACAAGTACATAATGACTGTATTTCCCCTCAGTGACTCAACTAGTCTGAACATCTCATGTTTCTCTTGAACAAATTAGTCATCTGTTCACCTCATAACCTGTGTTTACCAGAAACATCAGTTTGATAAACATGGCAGTGACTAAACTGTCCCATATTTTATACATTAATGTATGCACATCAATAATCAATTAACTGATAAAGCAGTACATCAGTCACAAACACTGTCCAGTTCCAGCTTCTCATATGTGAAGATTTGTTTTATATCACTGATAATTGAATATCTTTGGGGTTTGGACCGTTCAATGGACAAAGCAAGAAGTTTAGAGATGTCACCTCGGGCTCTGAAAGGCATTTTCACCTTGATTGAACTCTATGGTTTTCTTTGAGGCTGTAGGTCGTGATGATTGGGTCTTGGGATCATTCAACAGTGACATTCAGTATGATACCAAAACGTTACATTTCGATCTCACTTAGAGAAATATGAACAGGTTTTTAGACAAAAAAAAAAAACATGTCATTCAACAGAAGACGCCAAATGCTGATTGTTGTCTAACTCCAGCAGTCATACCAGAACTTGACCTGAGCAACAACAGTCTATAAGTGAGATAATCTTGACTTAGATCAGAAACTATCTGATCAAACAATAAGTCAACAAGTTCGCAAATTCAATCACATTCAATGTAGTTTGAGCACTTTTTGATGAAGTCTTACAGACACATTTTGGTTGATACCAAAAAAGTATTAGCCTAAGGTCCGACAACCAGCTCTAGATGCTGCATTGGACTTGAGATAAGTATTTGTGCATTTAATCTATTAAGAAAAAATGTAGTAAAATGACTATAATTGTATTTTAGACAAAAAAATGCTATTTAAAGACATAAATTTGGGCTCAAGGACACTGTGGTGAGCTATTTCTCACCATTTTCTGATAGACAACATGTCTAATCAATCAATTGACTGTTTTTTTTAATGTATTTTTTGGCCCTCCATTAATGTAAATGGAAAGAAAACTAGGAACACTTGAATTTTTTTGCAGTCCGGCACAACTCTACCACTTTTTACAGCCTCAACAAAACTGCTGTTAAGGTGAGTCAACACTCTGTGACACAGTGTCAACACTACAGGTACAGTATGACCTTCACAATGATTTACCGCGGAGCTGTTGTGTGTCTGATTGCATTAGATTGTACAGGTAACTAAAACACTGCAAACACCTGCACTGTAGAATGTGAACCATTAAGCAAGTCATGTTATCTGTCTCTCTTGCCTGACACAATGAAGGCTTAGGGGAATCATTTATACTGTAGGATACACCCTGATAGATTCAAAAGAAGGACACAAAAACTGAAATATCAAATGGAATATCTTGAATGGAAGAAAGATTACACTGCTTTTGTTTAAGGATAAGACAAGAAGAGAAAAGGGCATGGTGTTGAGGATGTTGAGGCTGTAATGAAGTCCAGACTCCCTCCACACCGCTGAGAGACAGTGCAGATGCCTCAGCATGCTGATGGAGCCCCGAAACAATAAATACCAACAACTCGGTCTGCTCTCCAACTGCGCTCATTTCAAACTCACAGGAGATATACTCAACACAACAATGAAATGTATATGAAGACTACTGAGGAGAAACATCTGAACTCACCTTTTCCTTTCGTCTATGAACTCGTTTATCAAGTAAATCCAGATCCTCGTCCAGTAGAGAAACAATGCTCAGTCGTACCTGGAGCCACCTCCTGCGCACTTTCACCGCCCTCTCAGCACCAGGTGTAAAAATGCGCCACAATATTTTAAAACAAAAAGCACGTTATTGTTATTTGTCTCTTTTTATCGAGGCTCCATTCCAGTTTTTTCTTTCTGTCCCGCACAAACTTGGTGGATACTCCCCTTCACCTGTGTTTGGACTTGTCTCCTGCTTCCGGTGGTTTGAACGGTAGTTACCTGTGCGGAGTGATCCGCGCTGTGAGTCCCAGGAGGAGCAAAAAGGGTGCGGCACGACTCTCCGCTGACTCTGCTGCTGCTGCTGCCGCCTGTCTTTCACAAAGGAGCGAGATGGTATGCTGCTCCAACCAACCTGAGGGAAGGAGCCCCGCCCCCAGCGGCCCCCCTCATAGTTGACGTGGGGAGGGAACAGCCAATGAGAGTGCAGCTGGAGAGTGATTGACAGCGTGGGTGGGGCTGATATTCAGGCGGGTTTATATGATTGTGATAGTGGGAGGTGAATAAGATGCTCTAAGGTTAGTTGTACTACTTAAATTTTTCAATTCCCCCTTTTTCTGAATTAACAAGACTTTTATCTCAGAAGTCTAACAACTGTTTTTTTTATTTGTGAAAGCAAGACGAGTACAACTTTTACATTTGTTTACATATCACTAACATCACAGCTTAAAGGGGAACACCACCCAAATTAAGAATTCCAATATCCTCCTGAGACCATTGCTGTGTCTCAAATTGCATACTTCTGTACTTACATTTAATATTTTGAGGGCATAAGTGCGTTCACACTGAACGGTTTTCTGTGAAAACGGTCAAGAAGTTGAGTGTGGAACTATGGACACTTCTCGCCCTCAATGGTCGCCATCTTGGCTACATAGAAGGAAGGGGAGGGACCACTCGAGGACTGTGCGACCATGAACGTCGCTGCATTGTATAAATGTAATGGTGTGTCTCAAATCACATACTTCAGTTAGTATACTTCTATGTAGTATACTATGTGCACTATGTACTCATTGGCGTAGTGCGCAAATTTCGACAGGGTAGTGTTGTCTCAAACCAAACACGACCGTTGTGCACTCACCGGAAATGACGACTGCAAATTAGCTAATCAGGAAACTAGCATTAGCATTTGCATTATCGTTCACAGTACCAAATCATTACAGACTGCTAAATTAACCCAATAAACATACTGCTGGCTTATATCCGACAACAGTATAGTGGTGCTTAGCAAAAACACATGTATTTGTACACTTTAGTGGCATTCACAGTCGCACAGTCCTCGGCCGCTATTTCCAGTTTGAAAAGTGGTCCCTCCCCTTCTGCTACATAGCCAAGATGGCGACCATTGAGTGCGAGAAGTGTCCATAGTTCCACACTCAACTTCTTGACCGTTTTGAGTGCACCATCCTGGTACTCAGAGTGCACTGCATTTTCCATACTTCTCAGTGTGAACGCACTTATGCACTCAAAATATTAAGTGTAAATACAGAAGTACGCGATTTGAGACACAGCAAAAGTTATACACGTTTTTTGCACTAAGCACCACTATCCTGTTGTCGGGTATAAGCCAGCAGTATGTTTATTGGGTTAATTTAGCAGTCTGTTATGATTTGGTACCGCGAACGATAACACGAATGCTAATGCTAGTTTGCAAATTTGTTATTTTGTTAAAGTGCACAACGGCCGTGTTTGGTTTGAGACAACACTACCATGTCAAAATTCACGCACTACATCAATAAGTATATAGTGCACATTGTATACTACATGGAAGTGTACTAACGGACGTATGTGATTTGAGGCACGCCACATGTGTTCATCACATTTTGGGTTTACTTGACCTTACACTTCATTCTACTTTACTCAGACCTGTTTTGTGCCATCTAGTGGTAGCTAGAGCACAGTACACTAATCCATGTAAAAACAAGATGGCAGCCATTTCTGCCAAGTCAGTCTGCAGCCAATCCCAACTCAAGAGTGGATAAGGTCCAAAACCTGATCATATTTTATGGTTGACATTTTTTTTTTTTTATGATTAATAGTGTTTAATGACAGTTTTATGACAACAAATCTGACCAATTTTAGCAACAGTAGGAAGCTAAGACACCGTTAATTAGAGAGTACTCGTTTGAGGCCATTGGGACCTAATTATCGTTTAGATACACATCAGGTCCTACTGATCCCAAACAGCTAGAAGAAATTAAAAATGCATACCAAACAAAAGTTCAGGTCTCAGGAGAATATGTTATTTCCATGGCCTGGAGGAGTGGTTATTAAAATACTCAATAAATGGTGTCTGTAACTTAAAGAAGCCATCAGCTCCTCTATGAGAGAATTTTTTTTATTTCCAAGCCTAGAAAAAAACATCACATCATTCAGCCGGATTGAAAAGGTGGGTGTTTTTGGAGATTTCTATGTGAACATTTTTCATGGCAAAATTAATTAATGTGATGATTTTTTTTCCGATTCATAAAAACTTTTCTCAGAATTCTGAGAAAATGACCTTGTTAATTCAGAAAAACAGAACATTTGTTTTCCATTAAGTGAAAGCAATAAGTTTATGTAGGTTAGGACTACCTGTATGTTTCTTATATATTATGGTCTTGGGCGGATTTTGAGACAGTATGGGTCCCAGATCAAGGAAGGAGAGAATGAGAGAAATAAGAAACAGGCACAAGTCCATCAAAGAGAGTGGATTTTATGAGCTTGTTAAATGTAATTCTTCATCTGCAAAGGTCTATTGTTGGCTTCTTGGTTAAAATGCATGACATAAACATGATTGCGGCATCCCTGGTTCAACGCCAGCCGCAGGCTTTTGTTGCACGATCCCTCCCCCCTGTTTCCTGTCACCTTTCAACTGTTGACTGTTGAATGGGGGGAAATGCCTGTGATAGTTTAATCTCCCACTACTGCTTTAAAAGTAACTAAGAGAGAAGGGGAAGTCCCTGAAGAATAAAAATAACCATGTAAAGTACGCATACCTCAGAACTGTAATCAAGTACAGTTCATTTTTTCCACCACTGTCAATTACATTTGAGCAACTTTCTTCTTTCCTCGTGGTATCATAACAAATCCCTTCAGTGTTCTGCATTGTATATAAAAATGTTGATGTATGTCAATTTTGATTGTATTTAAAGCACACGTCAGCATTCTTACTCTGTAGGTTGAATCTTCATTTTTAATTCGCTGTTTCCTTTTGTTTGACATCAGGTTAGTTTCACTGTCACATTTTGTTTAAACAACTCAGGAGAGAAGAGAGCCGCTTGAAGGCAAATATAAGAAGTAGGTGCTTTTACTTTTCAGAGGTGTGGACTCAAGTCACATGACTTGGACTTGAATCAGTCTTGAGTCACAAATATTGTGACTTTAGACTTGACAAAATCAAAAAAGATTTGCAACGCGACTTGGACTATAACACCAATGACCGGTGACTTCACTTGGACTTGAGCCTTTTGACTTTAAAATACTTGAAGATTAACAAGTATGTTATTGAAAAAGTGCGCCATTTGCTGAATCAACTAACGTTAGCCTATGCATCGCCAGCGAGTCGACGCTTAATTCCCCAGATCTACTTTGTTTGAACAATCCAACATCATCCAGTCAAGTTGCAGGGGAATGCCATGAAGAACTAACGTTATGTTAGCACCAGTGGGAAAAGAAGATACCAAAGATAATTTTGTTCACGTACAAAAATTACGCTGTAGTAAAAAAATGAAATAAAAAAATTGCGATGTTCAAAACAAGTGGGTCAAAAATTACAGACAGAGACACAACAACTTCCAACCTTGCTCGACGTTTGAAACTGCATTAAGAACGGGGGAAGGAGCTGAGGGTACTATTAACATAGTTAGCGAGCTGTGGCGACCTCTAGCTCAGTGATTCCCAAGTGGTCCAGCCACAAGGGTCCATATGTCTCCTTAGTCATGAGTTCAAGGTCCACATAGTTTAATATATGCGTCATACTTGCATTTGGCCATGACATCAAGCTAGTTTGCTGTCTCTGTCAAGTAGCTGTCTGTTAGTCACTCACTCTACAGGAGGAAACTGCACTTTGAAATAAAAGCTCTACGCCAGAAATTAAATAAAGTGTGGTTGTTTTTTTTACTACTTGACACATTCTCGAGTCACTTGCAGTCCATTCAGAATGGATCTGTGAACCACTGCTCTAGCTCACCTGGTAGAATTAGCGTCCCATATAGACTGATTTCTTTGCAATGGCAAGGATTCGAATCCAACCCGTGGCCCTTTGCTGTCTCACACTTGTTTTAACAAATAAATACACATTTTAAAAAAGCATTAACAATTTTTATACGTTTAAAACGGCATTTTGGCGAGGAGCACATCATGACCTGTTTAGGACTCGATACTCAAAGTTTAGGAATTGGGACTTGACTTGAGACTTGTCACAGACTTGGTCCCACCTCTAGCGATTTTTAGATAGGATTTGTGCAAATTTGCAGGAAAGCCCAATCAGTCTTCTTTCAGCATTGGCAGTATAAAAACAAAATCAGGGAGTGCGGCAAAATGCCACCTGCCTTATTTTGTCAATACAGAATGCGCCTCTTTCAGGGCAATGGGGGGCGTGAGCAAGTAACAAAACGTGTAGCTCAGCGTGTGACGTAAACAGTGACGTGGGAGGGAAGCTGCGGCTGGTCAGTCCTTCTGCGATTCTCTCGTAAGTCGGCCCGTTCTTCACCTTCCCCATCATCTGACGGTTAATGGCCTCTTCATTTGCGAGGGCAAGGAGGGCGCGCAATTCCTTCGCAGCTTGACGGCAAAACGTCCCAACATTCGCTGAAAATCTGGCAGTGTAAAAGGGGCTACTGTTACTTTGTGATGTCAGAAGCTATGGCAATAATGACCAATTACATTCCGTGGGCCAGCATAACACACACATACCCACATAATTGTTAAGTGTAACAACTGTAGAAACACACAGTCCCTCAGTTTATAATGATTCTATTCCAAGATACACAATTTAACTCCTAAACCTTTTTTATGCATCTGACCTACTGACCTTGTCTTCATCCTCATCACAGCCAAATCTGCCTTTCAGTACAGTACAACAATGACAATAGCAGCCCCAGAAACACCACCACCAACCTCCAGCAACAATGGGCTGTCAGGCTCATCTTTTATTCAGAGGACGAGGGCACGAGGCCCACAGGCAGCCCAGTTCACCACTCCAGTGAGAGGGCAGAATCCAGTCACAGAGATGAGATGAAACTATGACTGGTTATCTTTGTTTTTCCTCCTCAGTTTGGCACAGGGATGACAGGGGATGAACCTGTAATTTAGGACGGGCTGTTTACACTTGAGATTGCTGCAATAAGGTTTATAGAACTCCAGTGGCCTATCAAAAGTGCAAACTCCTGTCTCATAATGAAAATGAGCCGAGGAAAGAGGGGAAAAGATAAGAAGGAAATAACAGGAAGATTGCACGGCAATCAGAGATGGAGCAAGAGTGAAGAGGCGGGTGCGAGGAAAAAGTGGACACTCTTTCCTGTTTACGCAAATGGCCGAGCGTGTGGAGGTTAGCGTGTGAGAAATGTGACAGGCCTGTTTGTATAACATGTACAATCTGCTTTCCTTATTAGGTGGGTTGCGTGTCGCAGTGTGCCGAAGCGTGTGTTCCAGCGGTCATAGTTTCCACTTTGTTGTATAGGGGTCATTCTGTTTTTTCCTCTCAGCGTCACAGACAGCTGCCCGGTGGCTGGGTTCTCCATCACCATGGTGATGAAGATGCTGATTGCCCTCCATGCCCTCCACACCTGTTTCACATGACCAAATAAATCTTTCATGTTTGGGCATAATACCCACCCTGCCAGGGTTACCAGCCGGCCAGGGTGATATACTATTACATCTAACGTCTGAAATTCTCTGTTATTGCACCGTGAATTACATCATATGACAGTTTGTCAGGGTTTGTCTACCTGCCCTGACGGTAACATGAGAAAAAATGATTGTGATACCATGGTTGATTTTCTAGGATCAAGATTAACGTCATGGGTGTGAACTGATGGCATTAAGACAAACCAGCATCTGAAATGAGGAAATGCTGCAATGAGTCAGTTTAAGTGGAAGTGGTCACTGTGGTCCTGCACTATTTCATACTGATTCTTTTTTGTTTGACATGAGGCACAAAAGCCTACAGTTTTGCTAAATCAATGTCCCATAAGTCTTGACTCTCGACTTGAAAGGCACCCTGGGTGCTTTGGTTGTTGAAGTTCTGGGAGACCATGTCAAGTTCTGCCTGTTACATGCATTGTCTTCTTTCAAAATACAGCACCATTTTCACAAGAAATTTACCATTTACATACAGTCTCTTTCAAAATAAATGCACTACAACAACGCACACTGACATTTTTTTCCTCCAACAACAAACACACGTGGTTGGGTTTAGGAAAAAAGAACAGGGTTTGGCTTAAGAATCCTACGGGACACAAGCACTGGTCTCACAGGTGAAACTCGGTGTTTGTTGGACCAATCCATCACAACTCCCACTCGGACTTTCGTTCTTGTCCTGCCACGTTTCCCCCTGACGCCGCTGAGCACCAACCGGCCGCATATCATGCCAACGTTAAAGGACAGCTTTTTTCATCAGTGTCTGACACCGCAAGTCACTGCCATAGCGCTGGATTTCGATGACTTCGACTGGATTGGTTTGAACTATACCAAAGAAGTCAGAGTTTTGCAAATTCTTTTTTTTTTTACAATACATTTTTTAAAATAAAATGTTCAACAGGAAAATCAGAAACAAAACCAAAAAAATGACAATAGATAATCTAGCGAGTATTGACAGACATTAATACAAGAAAGAAAGCTATTTAGTCACAGTAATGTGTCAAGCATTAGTGTAAGATGTCACTCACAAGTGTACTACACTGCATCATCAGTGTCCTTGCATGATCTGATTGTTCCCTCCTGACATACATCCGCTGAAGTTGTACCACTGTTCATTAACCATGTCATTTTTTCAGTTAAGTCTTCCTAACATCTCAAAATTCTTTGGAATTTATCTGAATCAGCTGCTGCAAAAATTTAGCATAGCGTTACTTCAGGCAGGACACGTTGTCAAGCTCAGCTCACATCCCAGCTACATCAGCTGATCTCAAACAGCCCAATCAACTGATGAAGCAGCTGATTGATGGAAGGGAGTCAACTGACAGATCCCATGATTCCTTTCTATGCAACCAATTGGCAAATCTCATTCAGGGCGCCCTATTTAAACTGCTCTGGCCTGCCTACTGTTGCTGCTTCCTCTGCAAGCCGCTTTGCAACCCGCCTCCACCCCAGCTCCTCCTTTTCATGCTGTGTCTGACTTATCAGTGTCATTTCTGTTTGTCACTGATGCTGCTCTGTTCTGTTCCTGGGGGGTCTTTGCTGCTGCTCTCCGTGCCTTAGGCTTTCTATGTATGCACATGGAAGGGCAGGGAGGTGTGCTCTCTCTGCCTCAGGATTTCCTTGTTTGCATGTGGAAGGGCAGAGAGGTGTGCTCTCTCTGCCTTAGGCTTTCCATGTAGGCACATGGAAGGGCAGGGAGGTTTGCTCTCTTTGACTTATGCTTTCCTTGTTTGCATGTGGAAGGGCGCAGAGGTGCGCTCTCTGCCTCAGGCTTTCAAAGTAAGCACATGAAAAGGTAGAGATGTGTGCTCTCTCCGCCCTCTCCAAACAGTGCTAAAGAATGGAAATAGCCCATTGTTTAGCACTGTTTATGGAATGATAGCTGGTTTGGAATCCTAGCTCCAATAGCTGGAGCTGGCTACATCTACTTTGTTGAGATTGTTTTGTCAATTTCTGTTCCCGAGTTCTGTTTCCTCCTACTATGAAGTCAATGAACTTACAGGCCTTTAATTCAACTTGTCATCCCTTATGGCAGATCCTAAACCCACAAGGTTGGGAACAACTGCCAAATAGCTAACTCACTGGGCCTATTTATGTCACCAGGGGGTCATAAAGAAATAAAAATGTAAAAACAAAGCCAAAAGGTTATTTCGAAAAAAGAGAGCTCTGTTACTAAAAAAAAAGTCAAAACAGACAAAAGGAAGCTCTATTTTAAAACAGGACGGAGAAATTGGAGGAAAAGGAAATGTACTGTGGATCCCAAGGCAACAAGGAGGAAAAGCAGAAGTGCTTGGGAGTGATTTATTGAGGACGGCGCGAACATTCTCAACCAGTGTGTGGTGAAATGGCAGAGACAGAGAGGGAAGGCCCAGTCAACAACTGAATGACAGCCAGATCACCTCCCACAGGCGACCATGTGCGCCGTAAAACAGAAAACTGCAGCTCATGAGAGCAAGTTGCGTGTGAGCAGCAGAGTGTGTCAGCAAGTGTGTGTTTTTGTCAGACTCATGTGGGGTCTTGTGCAACATGCTCAAGTCTGAAATGTGACTGTATGTGTTTGCGCGTGCATAAATCACACATGGAGCTGCTTATTGTCATCTGGCATCAATTTTTGGGAGTGCCTTGATGTCCCAATGATTGCCCTCATCACTGATTTCCACCCCCCACTGCTCTTAATGCCATTAACGGGAAGACTGCAGCAGTTCTTACCCAATCTGGGTGCGGAGAGGAAGCCATACATGTGCAGTACGAACTGGCAATGTGGTACTGTACGTTTCTAAAGCCCCTCCATCTCCCCCCTACCACACAAACACAAATGCTCACATTTTTCTCTCTTAAAAGATGACATCAGAGTTATCTGAGCAGATGCAGCTCTCTGTGTGGTCATGCCTGTTAAAGAGACAATGTGGATTTTTGGGTTTGTTTGCTGTAGCAGAGACAAAGTGCCTCAATATAAACATAAATTGGATGAAATCTAAATTTGTTGAAATGTTTGTACTGTTGTCTGCCAGAAAACGGTGGATTGTCCCCTCTGGATTGGGAGAGACTTACTGCCCCAAGCAAGGGAGTTCAAATACCTCAGGGTCTTGCTCATGAGTGAGGGCAGAATGGAGTGTGAGATGGATCAGTTGTTTGGCGCGGCGTCTGCAGTGATGCGGGCGCTGAAAAGATCTGAGCTGGAAGGCAAAGCTTTTGATATACTGGTCCATCTATGTCCCCAACGCTCACGACCAAAAGAATGAAATCAAGGATACAAGCTGCCGAAATGAGTTTCCTCAGTAGTGGCTGGGGTCAGCCTTAGAGATAGGGTAAGGAGCTCAGACATCCAGAGGGAGCTCAGAGTAGAGCCGCTACTCCTTTGCATTGAAAGGGGTCAGTTGAGGTGGTACGGGCATCTGAGCAGAATGCCTCCTGGGCGCTACCCGTTGGAGGTGTTTTCTAGGCAGGTCCTACTGGTAGGAGAAGGGATTACATATCTTGTCTGGCCAGGGAGCTCCTCGGGGTCCTCCAGGGGGGGCTGAAAAGTGTTGCTGGGAAGAGGGACGTCAGATGTAGAGACGGACCTTTCGACTGAAGAGTAAGATCCTTTTTGTTTAACCCAAAACAGCCCCAAAATTGCTTTCACCAAACCCACCAGACCATTTAAATAAACAATCATTTATCATCGTAAAACAACACTTTATTCAAAGTGAACAGAAACATATAAAACACTCAAAGGCTGTCTTGGTTTGTCTTTCCACTGTCCCAACAATCATCAACTCTGGTTTGGTTGAAATAAACCCTTACATCATCCAGTTAGATGTGAAAATAAGCTGCCTCTATACACGCTAAAATTACTGTTTGTATATATGGAGTCTGGTGGGATTGGCGATAGCGATTTTGGGGCTGTTTCTGGTTAAACAAAAGGTCTACCTCTGTGGGGATCCTCTCCGTAATGTTGTCAGATACTGAGCCTGACAGTGGTAGAAACTAGTTGAAGTAAACGGACGTGCATAAATGCCCCAATTGCTTACAATGCATCCAGCAACGTCAGCAGTGGTATTGCTCAATGCTAGACCAAATACAAAAAAATGTTGCTCCCATCAGACACTCCGACACAAAAACATGGGGGAAAAGGGTCTGTTTGAAACATCGTGAACGTACCCTTTAAAAGGTCACAAACTTTAAAGACTTTTCAGATGTTTCACTCTGAAATGTGGTGAAAAACCCCCACAACAGAACAGATTATAAAACTGCTTAATAAATGAGTAAATGTACTTTTCTCCTGTGATAAAAAACACACTGGACCTGAAAGGAGGAGGTCAAGAATGCAAAGAGCCTCTCTGCCTCTATAAGAGTGTCACATGGCTGCTCCACGAACACTCAGAGCTTACTCTCTAGTATCTGTTGCCACATGCAGTAGTAACTAATGTTTCTCATTCCTCTTCTGCTATTCATCCACCTCTCGATATCTTTCTGCCGCTGTCATGCTTTCCCCCGCGTCTCGCCATATTTTTCACTTCTTTATTTGTTGAGCCACAAATGCTCCCAGGTTCCCTTTTCCATGTTACATTTCTAAATCCCACTTCAAGCTGCCAGCAGCCTTTGCCACAAAACTCTCAGCCTTAAGTATTTTCACATTCCCGGACTATTTGCTTTCTTTCTCCATTATTATCTTTATCTGGAGAAGGAAGAAGCGAGCGCAGTATATCACCAGCATCCCTTATCTCTGTGCTGGTCTTTTCTCATCCTCACCTGATAAATTCAGAGGCCTGCTTGGCAGTTTCCCCACATTCAGTTTCACTGATCTCTCGTCCAAGTGTTTTGGAAATGCAGTAGGTTTCTGTCACGCCCTGGACTTGATTTTAACAAGTTAAATGCAATGCAAAAACCACAAAGGCGCTCATTTGAAAGTCAAAGGCGATGGACAGGAAGAGTTTTCTGCTCGCTGAGGAAGATAAAGAACAGTGGAGCAGAGCAGATCGTCACAACAGCAGGGTTATCAGCGTACATGTTATCAGACTGCTCAAGGCCTCGGGAGACACAGTTTAGGATACAGTTTAAATAACTGGAGTTTTATTAGCTGTGTGTGTGTGTGTGTGTGTGTGTGTGCCAAGGCTTCAGATGTTTGATACATGAGACTTGCAAAGCGGCGATGTCTAAACTTGCTGCGGATCTGTTTAAATCATGTGACTGAGGACGTTTGAATGTGCCTGCTGCTTCTTTCCAACCTGCGGCTGGTTTGAACTGGTCTCAACCACAACATCCTCTGTTGCTCTGTTGTAAAAGCACATCCTGCACAGTGGTCCAATTACAGAGAGTGTCCTTTAACACCTTCGAGTCTCATGAAACCTCGTGTCCTTCTTGCTTTTCACTGGCTTTCATTTCCTTTCTGTTTGTGTATTTCCTATTTTTATCACACGTTATTTCCACAGCAGCATCCTACACTCCCAAATATGCAAAGAAATAGCTAAATAAACTCCAGATATCAATGTTTTATTCATACTTTTCTTGATTCACATTTTTTTTTTACATTTTTCTTACTGACAGCATCCTAATAAATGATAATAAATGAATAAAATACAACATACCACACTTTGTTTGGACAAAATAATGAAGCCCTGGATGTATCCAACACTGTCCCGTGTTTATATTTATACAGGTTAATGCAGCTGTGACTTAATTTATAATCCCTTAAAGGAGCAATACTGGTATCTAACGGTGATGACTGCAGATTGCAACCAGTTGAAACTTCTCCGTTGTACAAAACGTGAACTCTCGGTTAGGATTCCTTAAGTGTTTACTGTTTAGGAGCCGAATTGACCCGTCGCAAATCCCACCCCTCGAATGCAGACTGGCTAATCATAGCTTAGCATCAGACAGCTCCAACAACACAGCTGTGCTCCATTGACTCTAATGCAGTCGTTTCCGATTTCCTTCATTTTCAGGCTGGTTTTGTGGATTTGGAGCCAAATGTTGTGCCTGGGCCACGTCGTGTATTAATGATACTCGTTACCTGGAGAGGTTGGAAAAAGATATACGTTTCTTCCCTGTTCCAAAACCAAAATCAGACCCTGAAAAGTGTAGGGTTAGCTAGCTAGCTACTGAAGATATAGCCTACTGAATGTATACACATGCTGCTTTTGCTTTTTAATGATTATAACAGTGAAACAAAGACCGACCCTGCTGTACAGGAACCAGTGAAGTGAAGCAGGGAAACTTTGCTGATATTCAACCAGCTGTGTGTCATTACAGTGTGTGCGGATGAATGTTGCTAGGCTTCCCTCAGGGTTCTCCGCCCATCCGGGAGCAGAGGTCCGCTGGCTGAAGCCAAACACTGTTCACCTGCGCACACTATGGTTCAATATCATCAAAGTTTCCCTTTATATTCATTGTTTTCTGTGGCGATCAGCAGTGATGTGATGGTTCACCTTTGAGGGAGGAAATCTGAACCATGCTGCAAGGAGTTGCACAGACAAGTCGGTTTATTGTAATTTGTTTGTTTCCATAGAGGTGTATTTTATCATGTACTATTTTCATCCAAGACCACTTTGGGCAGACGTGTTTTTAGGAATGCTTTAATGTGCTATCCTCTGGGGCTTTTGTGTCATGATAATTCTTTAACTTGTTGTGCTTTTAAATTTCTAATAGAAATCATCAAATCAAAGCCATGGACTTGAATCTCTGGACAGGGATGTCCACATACTTTTGGCTACATTGGGTATGTTGTGTTCAAAGCAGTGAATGCGCTCCAACTGTACTTCTTTCTTTATAGCGCCCCCCTTTGGCTGAAACTGGATCATTGCAGCTCACAATTAAGACCACAGAAACACAGTTTATGTGTGCATAAGACAAAAACACAAATACAAGATTTTTAAACTTTTTTTTAAATATTATTTTAATACTTTTCTTAAAAAAAGATGTTGTACTCCATAATCTGAACAAGATGAATCTATTGACCTCAATGCCTCACTCACCAACATACCAACAGGTTGTTCTGGGGTAAAATAAATCAAGAGGAAAAAATAGCAAAGGGAAAAGAGAACAAAATAAACTCAAAACAATCAAATATGAAAAGGGAAAAGAAATGAATGAAACATTAAAAAAAGAAAGAAAAGAAAGCGATTATAGAATCGAAAACACTCACAGATCTCTGGGCCAACCTACGGAAACCGAGAAAACCTCCCGCTTCCAGAAAAACACAATGGCACACGACATCCCAAAAACAGATTATGGACGATGAAAACATTTTTAAAAATAAAAACTAAAAGACAAGAGAGACAAACAAGAACCTATTATACAGACTGGAGAAGCTGTGAGGGAGATAGTGGTGGACGAGATGGCTAAGAGAGACTAAAAACATGTACATGATGAAAGGAAATAATAAAAAAAGAGAAGATGCAACTAATGAAAGAGTTAAGTGCAGCTGCAGAATGATGGGGCCTGGTAAGGAAGTGACGTACAATGATTTTGGAACCGCTTCTTCAAACTATAACAGAGCAAACTGCTGCGTGACGTCGGATTTAAAAAGGGGATAAAGGAAAATTAAATAGCAATAAAAACATAGCCTTTAATATAAAGTGAAAAGAAGATGCATTTTACATGTAAAAAATGTGAATGAACTTTCAGCACTCAATAGATTGGTTTTGGCATAGAGTTGAGAAAAAAAAACAGAAAAGGTATGAGAGAGAATAAGACAGACGAAAAACAATCCTCTCAATAGAATCATAAAAAAGTTTTTTTTTCTTCTTTACAGTAAATTCTACAAAATCAAAACCAGAGCTCAGAGATGAACACAGAGACGAGCTTTGCTCCCCGAAATCCAAATTCCTCTCATGTTCGTTTTCGTTGACGTTTCGTCGTATATAATATATATTCATGTATCTATTTATATATATAATATGTATAATTTGTAGGGTATGATTGTTAGTTTACAGGCCAGAGCGCTAAGGCAAAGGACACACTCTGAAACTTTTAAAATGCCATCGTTTCCCTCCTCATCGCCCCCCGGATGTTCAACAGATCGAAGCCTCCACCTCTCCAATTAGTGACTGAAGAGAGAGAAACAGAAGGAGGTGAAGGGAGGAAAGATGCCTTACAAAAGTGTGTGAATGTGGCCGGGGTGTTGCGTTCCCACTGTGTCCTGAGAAAACAACCGACTCTCAGATGACCACTGGACCTGACAAACTAGACCACACCAGCCCGCCCCCCCTCCCAGTTAAAATCCAACTTAAAATAAAATAAAAACAGAGACAAGATTAGGAGAGAGGAAAAAACAAAAAGTGATCTGTCCATTTGTAATTTGTTCACCCGTTCCTTTAAAACCCTCTTCTCTTCTCTTAGACATTAGAGAACAAGGTTTTTTGTAAATTTTCCACACAATTTCTTAAATTAAATCCTCTTCGCCGCCATTATTTTATTTTAAAAATGTAAAAGTTCTGTCCCCTCCTTTTCATTCTGCCTTTCTCGTTTCCCCCGAGGGAGCCGACTATCTGATTATTTCGCTCTCCGTTTTCCACCTGTCACTCCGGGAGACCCAGAACCAGCAACCATAAACGCCAAGCCAGACACCAAAACGTATCTGAGGTTGGAGGAAAACAGGGCTGCTTATTTCAGTTTCACTTCCCCCCTCTCATTCACATGACACAAGCCAGCTGTTTCAACTACTGAGAGAAAGGGACAGTTACTATCAAGTCTGTGAGTGTGTGTGAGTGTGTGTGTGAGTGTGTGCGAGTGTGTGTGAGCAGCGACCGTGTATATCAGAGCATCGTGGTTTATATGCATGTTTGTACTGATGTTATTTACGTATGTGTGTCTATAGGTCCGTCTCTCACTCCTATCATCTGCTTTTTCCCTTTCAGAACAGATTCTCTTCAAAAATGGCCATCAGGTCGCTCTGGAAGTTGATGTCAATGGTGTCGGCCATCTGCAGGACAGAAGAGAAGAACAAGAAGTGTTAAAGACTTAGTTTAGAAATCAAGAATTAGTGTTTCCTTTTTTAGTTTTGCGCGTACCGCCTCTCTCCTGCGCCTCTCCTGCTCGCGGCGGCGTGCCATCTCCCTCTGGTCGAGAGTGTTCTGCGTCGCAGAGGAGGGTGTGGGCGGTGCCTGTGGCTGTGTGGGTGGGGCCTGTGGGGAGTGAGTGGGCGGGGTGGAAGCCGGAGGTGTGGGAGCAAGCGGTGACTGTTGCTCCTGGCGACGGCGGGCATCTTCTTGCGCTCGACGAGCTTGCTCTATGGTGTCCTCGTCATCACGGCTACTAAAAACAAAACAAAAAACAGGAGTAAAAAGTGAGACCCCGATCATATAGAAAGTGTTTCAGCGTTTTTGCCAGAGCGCTCTGAACTCCATGAGCTGAAAAAACTTCAACTCAAAGCGGAAAAGCGCCCCACGCCATCTCTTTTTTGGGTCATCTTTTTTCCCATTGTCTGATCGGATGATTTGAGAGGCGGGCCTTCTGTGGTGGTCACGACAAGTTTACAGTCATCTGTAAATATGCCTGGAAACGTCCATCATGGAGGAGAAGCTCCTGGACCAACTGGTGGTGCTCCCCATGATCCACCCTCTTTTTTAGGGTCTCATGTACCCACACAGATCTCTGTTTCCCTGTGCCCAACAAACTATTTGCTGACAGCCTCTCACCCTCAACCAGAGCTACAGCAAGTACCCTCTGCTTCAACATGTCAGGAACTAGCTACTAATTACTGTGAAATTAAAAAACGGTAGATTGATTACACGGGAAGGTCAGGGTAAGGACGTGATGGAGTGGTTGCCGAACCAATACTGGATTTCTCAGACTGACACACAGGGCTGTGAAGGTATGGATTTTACTACTACTACTTACTTACTGTGGTTAAAATGCAACATTACACCATGGTTTGAAAGTTACCTGCCTACACAGAGTGTTACACTCATGTACATCATGAATTTAACTGTACAATTCTCTGACTTATCAGTGAAGTTTAAGAACTACACTGCAGACTGGATGTTCCTCTCTCAGTGACAGAGTAATGTGACGGCTGACTCAAATGAAAGGGTCCAACCTGGGTTGAGTACACATTGGCAGGTCTGCCTCATGGATGTGTGGTATGAACGGTCATCACTGCACTGCATTTTAATGAACTGGTCATTTGGTCACATCTCTGGCTTGCGTCAAGCCCCAGTTTCACTCCCTGTTCCTCTTCTTACATTTCTCATACTCATACGCCTGCAGTTACATCTAGGAACTTCTGTTACAAACAGCAGCACTCCTTTAGTGTGGAGGACTGTGATATTTACTACAACTTCGGTAGTATCTGCTGCCTTAAGCTTGACACACAGCTCTGCGCAATCACCGGAGCAGCAGCTCCAGCCTTTCAACCTGACTGTGGCATGGCAGCCTTCACTGCTGACAGGCTATGTCTATATAATATTTAACAAAATAAAGGTGCGACCAACTGAGAAAGTTGTGGGAAAAGTTAGTCTGGAGTCCTGTCTCCTGGAAATCACTGACTAAAAGTTGTTTTGGGATGTATAAATAGACCCATTTTTCAAAGCACAACAGTTTTCTTTTAAATTTTACACACTGCAAGCAGCTTTTGCTTTACAGTCTTTCAGTGCAGTATTAAAATACAACTCTGATGTGTCGGCTGATTTGAAGCTTGAAGAACTTGAGTTAAAAGCTGCAGATGAAAGTGTGATTTGCGGGGAATGTCTGACATTTTGACCTGCGTAAACAATGAGGGCAGATTTATGACCCTTTTTCAAATTGAACACGCAGCGACACTGGACAAGAAGTTCACTGAGAGGATTATCTATCTCAAGGAATGTTCAAGTCTCCGAGTTGTGTTAAATTCTTTACTGAAATTAATGAAAAGCAATCGCTGCTTGGAAAGAAAGCAAGGCATATATGAAAAAATAAAAAATTGAAGTACTCATAAAAAAATGGAGGTGGCTTGTTGAATGTGATGATAACTGGTGTAATTTTCAAACCTCTGATCATTTCTCAGAAGTCTCTATATCTCCTTCTGAGACAGTGACTCATGCTGATGACTCATTACACACTTGTCCTCCCACCTACCGTAGCTTTTCTTGCTCTCTCCTGGCCTGTTCAGCCTGTGCTTTCAGCTGCCTCTCCCTCTCCTCCTTCTCCCTGGCGGCCCGTCTGAACTGTTCAAAGCTGTCGCTGGAGGAGCGCACGGAGGACGCCGGCGTGGACTGAGACCTCTGAGCCAGGCTGGCCCAGGAACCCATGTTCTTTAACTTCACATCCTGTGAGCAGACAGGAGACAGAAGGGGGTCAGAGAATGACAGCAAACAGACAAACCAGAAGGAGTTGTGTGGATCTTCTCATCTCTCACACTCACACACACCTGTGTCTTCTTGGGAGCAATAGGAGTTTTGGGCTCTTGCTTGATTTTGTTGTCTTGCTGGGAGCAGGGTGGAGCTGGGGAGTCAGGGAGGCGAGAACTTGGGCGAGAACCATCCAATGGCTTCAGGTCTAATCCTGAGGGAGACATAAGTGGGGATTAACAATACATACAGATGTAACTTAAATTATCAGAGAAGGGATCATAAGCAATAATGTCTCCTAAAGTAGCTGTTGATAAGTTTGGTAGGAAGCACACAATTTTTTCTGAATTCAAAGTAACAAAAAGAGTGACACGCCTTTGACTGCAGGTAGCTTCTCGTGCTCTCTGACATGTTCTGACACCTCACTCAGCTTTGGTAACCAGAATTTTGATAAAACAAGATGTTGCTCTCACTGTGTTTGTTGTCGTGTTTGTGTGTGTCTTGACGCATGGCAGGGCTGAAGGGCGAGGGGGGCAGGACTGGCGACTGAGAAGGCTTCTCTTCTTTGACCGCCACCAGGTTGGACCTCTGCTCCTACAGGCAGACACAGAGCACATTAACAGACTATTATCAAGACTCAAAAACAAAACAAAAACATGTTTTCAGCATTGAAATTGAGGACGTTTATTAAACCTTCAACTGGCTCAAAATACACCCATGTAAATGAGGCACAGCAGATTTTTTTTGCGAGCACACACAGTCAATACACACACACAGCATTAAAATAAAGGCGCTCGCTCACATGTTTCTTGGTCTGTGAGGGTGACTGCTGTCCCATTGTGTGGAACTGAGGCATCTGAGGAGAATGCATCATCAGGGGAGAGGGACTCTCACGCAGGCAACCTAGAGAAACAGAACAAATATTGCAAAAACTCCTCTTTTTAACTCACAGCAAACATTAAATGTGCAGTACCAGGTATGATAAGATTACGTCTAGTGATTCCAAAACATAAGGGTCAATTTTGTAAACAGAAATAATCTCAATCTCAGAATAAAATGATCCAAAAAGGCATAAGTGCTTTAATGTCAAAGTACCGTTTACCACTGCAGAGAATACTGCAGTGCTTCAATAGAGACCATCGGCTTGTAGGTTGTAGCTGTCCTTTTTGAGGAAGCTAGCTTGCTCCACAACGTGGCCAGACGCAGGTATGACACAATATATATTTAACCTAAGTTTTACTGTCACGGACGACAAACAAGACACACTGTGCTGTATGTATTAAAAGTAGAGCCCCAATTAGTTCTCCTTGCAAATGCTTTGAGTATTTGGGTGCTGTTTAAGATTTAATTGTACTACTTTGCTGCAAAACTGTTCACTTCACTTAGTCTTAACCCCCATCAGCAACTGTTTATTACCTCCACCAAGGAGGTTATGTTTTCGCCGGCGTTGGTCTGTTTGTTTGTCTGCAAAATAACTCACAAAGTTCTGAACGGATTTTGATGGAAATTTTCAGGAAAGGTTGATAATGGGACAAGGAACAGATGAAAGGTTGAAGCGAAGTGTATAAAATAATAAAATGGCGGGAAATCCGAGCTGATTGGCGGAGGTCTGCCCTCTCCGAGTGCTTTTCTAGTTTATAACCTGTATTCCTGCTTTTACTTCAAGGAACAGTGTGTAAGATTAAGGGGTATTTAGTGTCATCTAGCGTTGAGGATTGCATATGGGAACCAGGTCAAACTTCTCCACAAAGGTCTCTTCCTCTCCAAAACAAACAGACCCGATGATTTAAACCAATAAAAACACAGAATACACTGTACAGCAGATTCATATTACAAATCAGTGTCTCTCCTATACTTTTCAGCATATCGGAAATGGGCCACTAACCCAGCACCTGCCAATGTGCGCTCATCTTCTTACTGAAAACTTTTTACTGTCAGAAAAAAAATATTTGTGGAACAGAAATATATGTTTTTATTCACTCTGATTATTATAACCTCTACCACTTCTTACCTGTTGAGAAAGGCTCTGCTTTGCTGCGTGGCGATGGCTGTTGTTGATGTTGCATCTGTTGTACCTTCTGCTGCAGGGCCACCCCCTTCTGCTGCTGTGACGCTGATGTATGTGTAGGTGGGAACGGCTGGCGCATGTGCGCGTGGCCTGAGCTGTGTCTCTGTGTCAGGGCGGGGGTCGGGGTTGTCACAGCCTGTGTGTGCATCGACGCCATCAGCTGAGAGGCGCCCTGCGCGGGCGAATGCGTGTGCGTATGCAGGGGCTGCGTTGGCGCGGTGGGTCGGGCCTGGAGTGACTGCAAGAAGGTGTGAACTTGACTGAGGGGCGGGGTTTGAGAACTGGTGGGAGTTGGCTCTTCGTCGTCCTCCAGCAGGGCTTGGGGAGGTTGTGCCGAGAGGGTGCCCAAGATGCCGTGCGACGGGGGTGAAGGGACGCGGGGGCGAGGGACGGGCTGGGGCAGAGTGAGTGGAAGCGTAGGCTGAAGCTGGGGCGAGGTGGCTGGAGGCAGGGAGGGGAGCGAGGACGCGGGGGGCTGTGAGGGTTTTGGAGGAAGTGCTGCTGCTCGGTTGCTAGGTCTCGATGGTTGCTGGGGAAGAGCATTGTGGATCGCTGCAAGAGAGAGATGGAACATGGTCAACAGCAGAAGTAAAATGAATAAATTAATTGCTCTTTAAAGGGTGGATTTCCATAGTTATTTTTTATTACTGTATCAGAAATGGTTTTAAAATGAGTTTTTCACAATTATTTTTGAGATATTAAATCGTGCAACAAAAGTGATTACTGTGAGTCAACAGATTGATGATGGAAATAATCACTTCAATGCAACCCCAAAATTAATACTGTCAGATTCTTGTCCATTTCTAAAATTAACTACACAGACAGAAGTTGAACTGAAGTCACATACCTGGCGAAGGTATGATGGGATGTTGGTTTAGGAAAGGGTGTGTCTCAGTGGGCGTCTGGCCGGTGGGTGTGTTTGCATTGAGGAGGCCAGACACGACGGGGGCACCAGCAGTAGTAATGGTTGGATTGGGCTCTGTGTTCGACTGCGTCAGGTGAGGGTTCATGAACTGAGCCAGAGGATCAAATCCGGAGCTCATTAGCTGTGAGGAGTCTAAAGACTGAACAGGAGGAGGGGGGACAAACGGTGGTTTGGACTGGACCACTTGAGGCTGAACCTGGGGCTGAGGCTGAGGAGGGACTGGGCCCGCTCCGCTACTGTGGGTCATTTGGTGCAGCCTCTTGGTGTCTTTGTTAGACAAGACCTTCTTCTGCATCTTGGGAACCAGCCCTGGTGGATGAAGGTATACGATACATACAGAGGAAATGTGAGGAAAGCTGATATGCTGAAGAATTGCTGCTACTGTTCCTCAAAAACAATACCCTGACGATGTTGTGCGTGCACGACGTTACCATTCTCAGAGTCTTCACTGTCAGAGGAGTCACTGCTGCCTGAAGATGAGGATCCTGTCTTCATCTTTGTCACATTTGTCATTTCCAGAGACTTCTCTACTGCAACAACACACAACCGAAACATTCAGCAACCATTCTGAAGAAAAAAGAAAGCACTGGGGAAAAAGTCTCACTGGGGAGGTCTGTGCAGTGATTCCTCACATTGATTACATTCAAGTAAATGCAGGGAGTTATATTCCTTTACAACACACCTGATGGCTTGTTAATAGGGCTGTTGTACCTGGATGAAATCAAAATAATAATTTAAAGCAAAAGTTTGACATTTTGAGAAATAAGCTTATTCGCTCTGTGGTGGAGAGTTAGATGAGGAGATAATACTCAGATATCAGGATACAGCCAGGACAGAGCCAGGCTAGCTGTTTCCCCCCATTTCAGATCTTTATGCTAAGCTAATCAGCTGCTGGCTGTGGTGTTATACAGGGTGTCTACAGGTATCAGAGACTTCATTCAAGACATTTTTAAACCAAATTTAAGACAGATTTTTGGACAAATCATCTTTATCTTAATCAAGCACTGCAGGTGAGTATAAAGCCAAGTAATATAGCCTCTGCACGTAACTTCCTGTGCAGAGGAAGGTTTTATGTGGGAAAATGGTTATTTGAGTGTTTCAGCTTGATCAACAATTTGCCATCAGGTAAGTGCAAATATATAGTAAAAGACAGGATTACATTCAGTAGTAGGTTTTGTAGTTTGTAATTTTAGAAATGAGGACTTTCACACAGAAGAGCCTGAATCATGTTGAGAATTTATTTTTATTTTTTTTTTTAAATATATGGATAAATGAAATTAAATGAAATGTTTGTGGAAACTGAGACGTCAGAAATTAAAGACTAATAAATGACTTTTGAGGATTAATATTTATAAATTGAATTAAAGATATTATAAGACAGTTTAAGGACCTGGAGACAACCTTTTATAATTAAAATACAGATATGAAAGTAACATTAATCTTCTTATCTAAAGGTGTTTGCACATATAGTCCTTTTTCCTCTTTCTGGCAACTTCAGCTCTGATGAAGCCTCAGTCCTTTTTCTGTTCACACTATAGCCTATATATCATATATACTGACATAGTTCTGTTTTTACTTTGACGTGCCACTGCAGTGCGGTTATGAAGCCCCTCACTTTCAGATGAACTTAAAATTGGAGGACACCCGTAGTGTTTCTGTGCTGTAGACTGTTGCCATTTGATGTATTCTACGTTCCACATCTGGAGACGTGCAGTATTTTTCGTGGACCAAACAACTACTCATCCTGAGTCCTTGCGCACGTTACAGGCCGACGTAGTTTCCTCTGTTTTTTCAAGTGTCCCAGTGCATTAGCATGTGATCTAGAGGGCTAAACACAACGGCAAAGAGCAAAGTGAACCTGGACCACTTTGTGTTCACAAGGCACAGGTAAAGCGAACTGCACCTTGTAGCGAACCGAGGGGTCTGAGTTCTTCTTGAGTGTCCACATAAGCACAAAAAATGCAGAGTCTTCGCTCTGAGTCCGTTCAGAGGGCTGAAAAGGACCAAGTGTAAAAACACCCTTACTCTCCCAGAGAAAGCAAACAAGCATATTTCGCAAACTATTTGCAAATATTCCTTCAACATTTTTCAGATAGCATCATACTTTACATAACAATATAGCAAACATGTACTTAATTACACGCAATGTATTCAAACTGATCCAGCATTGTCTGTGACATGACAGCAAATGTGTAAATGAAAGTGAAACTAACGATTGTGTTTGCTTTGATTCACTTATTTGGATCACACAAATCGCATTCACAAGCAGTCGATCCTGTGAGATGTATAACAGGATTAACAACTCTTTATACAGTACGTAGCCTTCAAATGTTTCTCTGCCAAATAGTGACATTGCCTTTAATTGAGTGGTAGAACAGGACCTTAATGTGCTATGACTCAGGTGAGAACTGTCAGAATCACAAAAGTTTCCTGACAACCATACAGGAAGTGCTGAGCACTCATACAAACAGCCTACCTGACGGCTTCTTCTTCTTCTTGAGGCAGCTGGAGACGTATTTCTCCAGCTCTCTCAGCGTGGAGGGCTTCAGCGTCTCGAAGTCGATCTCGATCTCGTCCGGGTTGGAGTTCTTCAGCGAAGGCTCACGCGTTTGGATTATGTGCACCACGCGGCCCAGTTTGTCACCGGGCAGCTTGTTGATGTCCAGGCTCAGCTGGCGCTTCTCCTCGTACGACATCGGCTTGCACCTTTCGACTGACACGCCCCCAAATGCTTCTGGTGGGGAAAACATAACAGCAGGTTGATACTGGGTCATGGTTGAGGACACTTTCAAACAAGAAATCCTGCTTAACACATCTCTCATTACCTATTTCATCTTCTGCTTCAAGAGAGGCCGAAGGGACGAGAGGAGTTGGCACAGGCTGAGGGGGTGCAGCTGGACGACTGTTTTTAACTCCTTCTTTCTTACTGTAATTGTAAAATGATAAGATTAGCTCCAGCTGACACAGCTACAGTAATATTATTTATCTTATTGCCTCTGTGACACCTACCCCGTCTTTTTTCTTTCCTTCTTTCCAATTATTGGATCCTTGCTGCTCTTGCTTTTCTTAGATGTCTGAAGCATCACAGACGGAGGCGCCTCCACAGGTTCCTCAGATCCCATCTTCTTCTTGTGCTTTTCTTTCTTCTTCTCCTTCTTCTCCCGCTCCTTCTTCTTGGGCTTGCTGGCCGGGGGCTGTGAGAGTGCTGCCAGCTGTTCATGGACAGCTTTGAGCTAGAGGACACAAACACACACACACAGTGGGGGTCTTACGAGACGAAAAGACAGCATCCTGCACATTTGCGTCTCCGTGTCGCAGCATTCACCCACGTTCGGCAAAGCTGTTCTGCGTGGCCCACCCACCTGTTGTCTCATAAGCCTCCCTCCCCCTTCATTTTCCATCCTCTAACCTGTTCCTGTAACTCAGCCAACCGATGTTGCCTTTCGTGTTCTGAGTCTCCTCCCGAGGACTCCGATTCGGACGAACTGGAGCTGTCGTCTTCCGAGACAGCAGAAGGAGGCGGGGCTTGTCGAGTGGAGGGGGCAGGGTGGAGGGCCGATGACGGGGTGGGAACAGGGGCGGGCTCCTCTGGCTCATCAGGCATTTTGGCAAAGCGCATCTCAAACACGTCCTGTCAGGATAGAGGACAGCAGGACAAACTGTGAACTCTACATGAAGCACAAACCAATACGTTCAATACATACATGGGAACAATGAGCGAGGGTATTTCAGAACTGGATCTAAAATGGAACCAGTTAACAGTTCCCAACCATTCACACTTTTATTCTAATGGTAGTTTTTGTCATAATTGCTTAAAGTTTTACGATATACACATAGTAGTATGAGACAGTCTGTGGAAAAAATCATGTTCGTCTGCCTCCTCATAATGCTTCTAATGGCTTTACAGTACATAAATGGAAACAACCAATCAGAGCCATAAGCCCTTTTTAGATAGGAATTGTGCAAATTTGCAGGAAAGCCCAATCAGTCTTTTTTCAGCATTGGCGGTATAAAAACAAAATCGGGGAGTGCAGCAAAATGCCACCTGCCTACTTTTGTTTATACAGAATGTGCCTTTTTCGGGGCAATGGGGGGCGTGAGCAAGTAACAAAATGTGTAGCTCAGTGTGATGTAAACAGTGACGTGGGAGGGAAGCCGCGGCTGGTCAGTCCTTCAGCGATTCTCTCGTTAGTCGGCTCGTCCTTCACCTCCCCCGTCATCTGACGGTTAATGGCCTCTTCGTTTGCGAGGGCAAGGAGGGCGCGCAATTCTTTGTCTCCCCAGTTGCTCATCTTTACAGTGTCTGTCAGGTTTGCGTTTCCCTCTTGCTACTAGCTGCTCGCTAATTCCTGCTATCAGCTGTTTCCTGTTTATCCACCGCCAGTGGGTCGCATGTGCGGCGTCATCAACAGCTCCTCCCACAAGTCTTCAACAGCCCCTCCTGTCGCAGAAGGCCGCCTTGGTCTGTTTAAACTACGAGGCAGAAAATTGGGCGCCTCGGATCAACTCGCCAATCCGGCTGTGTGTGTCTAAACGCCCCCAAGCTGCCGGCAAAACGGCCCAACATTCGCGGAAAATCTGGCAGTGGAAAAGGGGCTAATGAGTCATTCATGTCAACCACTGCTCATGAACTGTAGCGCTGATCAAATATGAATCAAGATTCTGTTATTGTATTGTGCCATTTTCATCCACTTATCTGGGGCCTAATCGCGGGGGCAGCAGGCCAAGCACCCCAGACATCCCTCTCTCCAGCAACGCTTTCCAGCTCCTCCTGGGGGACCCCAAGGCGTTCCCAGACCAAATGAGATATGTAATTCCTCCAGTGTGTTCTGGGTCTGCCCCGGGGCCTCCTACCGGTGGGACATGCCTGAAACACCTCTAACAGGAGGCACCCAGGAGGCATCCTGATCAGACGCCCGAACCACCTCAACTGACCCCTTTCGATGTGAAGGAGCAGCGACTCTACCGCGAGCTCCCTCCAGATGTTGGAGCTCCTTACCCTATCTCTAAGGCTGAGCCCAGCCACCCAATGGAGGAAACTCATTTCGGTCGCTTGTATTAGAGGATCGCGGATGTTGAGAACAGTAGAGCCAAATTGAAGCACCGTGATTCACATGCTTACAGTGTGTTAGAGACAGTGGATTTTTAATGGCTGATATAATAACGATAGTTTGGTTCAGGAAAAAGCTGACAGCCAATTAATCAGCCAATAACACAAAAACAGAAGTTTCTTATCCTTGTACCACGTAGGTCTACAAGGAACTTATGTGGCCTGCTCATAAATGACGGGTAAAATCATTTTTATGTGGGACTGCACTTGAACAGCATGAAAACAGTCTACTGTCCGATAGTTTCAGCAAAAATGACAAAAAGTTATTTTTTATAAAAGTTACCAAGTGTAGCTTTAATTATGTAAACACAAACAACTTACAAATACATACACAATGCACATACACAACAGGAGTGGAAGGTAATCTGACCCTGGTCATACAGTGTATATAATATTCATTATGGATTGCACTACATGTGTGACATGACGATTACCTGTAATTTGCGTGCCATGTTGACCACATCATGGTCCGGGGGATTGTACTTGTAACAGTTGGAGAACATCAACCGAACGTCTGCTGCAAGTTCTTGAGGGTCTCTGTATTGTCTGTTGTCTAGCTTTTTCTGCAGGAGACAAACAAACGCACTGCCGTGAACAAAACTTATCCAAATTCTTTAAAATGTATTCTTTATTTGTTGAACCTAAAAAAAAGCTGTGCCCTGCTGAATCAATCAATCAATCAATCAATCAATCAATCAATCAATTTTATTTATAAAGCCCAATATCACAAATCACAATTTGCCTCACAGGGCTTTACAGCATACGACATCCCTCTGTCCTTTGGACCCTCACAGCGGATAAGGAAAAACTCCCCCCAAAAAAACCCTTTAACGGGGAAAGAAAACGGTAGAAACCTCAGGAAGAGCAACTGCAAGGAATGGAGTGTATTTCAACCTGGATATTTTCTTTGTACCAACCAAACGGCATCTATAAAGTTGACAAGTACCAAAAAGAGACACTGTGCTTTGTTAAAATATGGACCCTTGGGAAACTAGCCTTGAGCTAAAAGGAATACAAATAAACCTCATTTTGGCATGTGGATCAAAACCTAGGTATTGTCTTGGCAGCTGAACCTGCTCCATTACATGATAAACCAATCCTAATAAAATCACCTTGATGGTGCTGAGATCCATGGGGTGCTTGATGATGTCGTGGTAGTCGTGGAGGCCAAGAGCTTTTACATCAACAGGCTTGTAGAAGGGCCAAGCATATGCTACATGTTTCTTAGACAGCATCTCTCTGACGAGGCGTGCGCAAAAACGCAACTGATCCTGTCGCTTCTGCGTAACTGTCCCTCCCGTCTCCAAACCGCCTCCCAGGTGATGCTGAGAGTCCGGCTGCGAGGTGTCTTTTTTGGGTGTCTTAGACGGGCGGCTGCTCTCTCGCCGCGGCCGAGTCTCAGCAGAGACGGGAGATGATTCACTGAGCTGGTCGTTGGCTGTGGGTGTGGTGGTGTCTGCTTTCCTCTTCTGGCTCTTTCTTTGCTGTTGGAACATCAGAGATCAGAGGTTAGAGAATGACAACACATGAGCTTGTGATTAATTATTAATAAATAATGACTTCTCCTTACCTTGACGAGGGCGGGGGAGCTCTGCAGCATCGGGGCAGGATGGAGGCCTGGGTGTGTCGGGGCTGGAGGGGGAACAGAGGTCATGCCCTGAGCCAGGACGTCAGGTGTTGAGAGGGGAAATGGAGGACCCAGATGGGGTGCGTGGGAAGCGGGTGTAGGAGGCACACGCGGGGGCTGAGCCTGGGCCAGAGCCATGGGCAGAGCCATGGGCAGAGCCAGAGGCTGAGCCAGGGACAGGGCAGGAGGGCCTTGAGGGGTGGGTGCAGTCCGGGTGTGCGGGGTGGTTGAAGGGGATGAAAAGCCCCGTGTGTGTGGGGTGGTGGAGGGGGACGATGAGTCTTGGCCTGACTCTGACTTGCTGATCACACCTGGAAGGGAGAACATAAACACAAGAAGATCACAAAGATGAAATAAAGGATAACTAGAATTACCACCTCGCTGTTGTGGACCTCCGTGAACCATTCAAGTTACAGTTACAGTTTACATTCACCTCTGTCCAGACTTATGTGTAGCCATGACAGCAGATGAGGCTTCAAATATGAATGTTGCTGCAAAGAAGCCATCTCCAACTCGGCAGCATCGAGGTTCTATACAATCAGCAGTTTCAAAGTGGACACCCAAGATTAGTGTCACCAATTCAGTATCAGACCAAATGTCTCCCCTTCTGTTTCTGAGTTATGGCGTTGACTAATGGCTGAAAAAGGGTTTTGGCAATACACTATAATATCACAGTGAAGCTGACCTTTGACCTTTTGGATATAAAATGTCATCATGTTCTATCACACATTTGTGTTTTGTTATAACGCAAAACATGTTTTGTGGGGTCACAGTGATCTTTCATAAATTTTTTTTATTCATTCATTTTCCGTAAGCGCTTATCCTGTTAGGGGTTGCAGGGGGAATGGAGCCTATCCCAGCTGACATTGGCCGAGAGGCAGGGTACACCCTGGACAGGTCGCCAGAATATCACAGGGCTGACACATAGAGACAGACAACCATTCACATTCACACCTATGGGCAATTTAGAGTCACCGATTAACCTGCATGTCTTTGGACTGTGGAGGGAGTCCGGAGCACCAGGAGTAAACCCACACTGACATGAGGAGAACATGCAAAGTCCGCACAGAAGGGCTCGAACCCCCCATCCTGAGTTCGAACCAGGAACCCTTTTGCTGTGAGGCAACAATGCTAACCACTGCACCACCGTGCAACCCATCCAAATTCTCATCAGTCCATCCTTGAGTCCTAGTGGACGTTTGTGCCAAATTTGAGGGGATTCGTGGAATTCTTGTGTAACCTCTTCATGAAAATGGGGTGGACATGAGGTCCCAGTGACCTTGACCTTTGACCCTAACCACCAAATTATATTCAGTTCATTCTTGAGTCCAAGTGGATGTTTGTGCCTAATTTAAAGAAATTCCCATAAGGTGTTTATGAGATATTGTGTTTGTGAGAATGAGATGGATGGGAGGACAACTCAAAAACAGTATGCCTCTGGCCACAGCAGCTGTTGGCACGGAGACATAAAAACACTTATCCACACCTTTAGCTTAAAACTGTCTGAGGGACTACAAAACGTTCAACAATGGTGCAACAAGCCTAAAACAATCAAGGTGTAGCTGATGAAGAGGGAAAACAAGTACAGAAAGCATAAGAACTGTACATACAAGCTTGGCTGGTTAGGTAAGTACCATTTACTTGGAACAAAAACAATCACACCTGTCATAACCTTTGCTTCTTAAGGGAGGAGGGATGATTTAAGGCAACAAATACAGCACTGACATCCTACAGCCCATATTACATCCTTAACTCATACCTCCTTCTCGTCTGCCTCGACGTCCCTTGGTGACCACAGTGATCTCCTTCTCCTCCTGCGGCATCTCTGTGATCTTGTGGAGAAAGACTTTTTCCAAGGCCTCCGCCATTAGGACAATATCATCCCCAGGCTAAACACACAAACACATGCACATTTTTAGATGGCATGAGCTCTTTGTGCAGATGCTTTCCTTGGGAAGGAAAACATCTTGCTTCATAACCTAAATTCCAAGTTCAGGGAAGTCACATGAAACCAGAACTCATGTGGCTAGTGGCTGACCTTGTTGTAGATGTAGCAGTTTGTGAACATTGTGTTGAAGTCTTGGATGCACTCCTGGGCATTCCAGTAGTAATTGTTCTCCAGACGTTTTTTTATCGTGCCCATGTCCATCGGGGTCTTGATGATCTTGTAGTAGTCCTTCGGGGAGAAGGAGAGCAGGTAGAGAGTATTAGATTTTTATCTTTTTCTGACAAAAGAATGTGGAAAAAAAGACGAAGTTTGCTTTGTCAAAACTATCATTTATGAGTTGAACATACATGATTTATATCAACCTTGTCACCAGAACACCAGGTTAGTTTTCGCCAAAACTTCGCTCTGCTGTGCATGTGTTGTGTCCAACTTTAGTGTTGGCTAGTTTGACCATGAGATGCAAGTGACAGCTAGCTTGACAGCAGTCTTTTTCTCATCAGCAGAGCTAGATCAACTGGTCCTCCTGTGCCTCTGGGGTGGTCCATAGGCAGCGTCGGATGTTTCTGCATCAAGCCAGCCGTCACTTACATCTCCGTGGTCAAACCAGCTGCCGCAGACTGCCCCCGTATTCTAACTACGTCTGCTTTTCAAAATAAGGTTTTAAAACAGTGTAAATACTACATGGGGATAAGTGAAACTGAATTATTTTCATGGTATTGAACGTTGTTGTCAGGCCCTGCAGTCATGCAGAAGAGGCACTTTTAAAACAGCAACGTTAACCAAAAAACTAAGAAATTGGACACATGCCAGAAGTGACACAGGAAATGATGTAATACCATGCATGAGACGGAATTTTTTGTTGTCATTGGCACACATGTTCACACAATAGCCCATTTCCCCATCTTTATTATTTATAGCCTGGCTCTCCTAGCTGCAACAACAACTTTGGTCCATATTGCAGATGCAACATGCACGCTACAGTAAAGCTCCTATTGTTGCGGGCGACCCCGCCTTCAGGTTTACCCTCAACCTATGCCTTGCACTCTCATTGGCTGTAGCTTGCTGACAGGTCCCTGAGAGGTCCAGATATATAGCCTGCTAGATATCTAGGAAACGTCTTCAATGCATCTGTGAGCCGAGTCTTTGAAGCGTTCACACTTCACACAGCCAACGCCGATTTGCTTCTTATGTGAGGCTTTTGTTTTGGAGCTCCATAAACTGTTAGCGAGTGGAAAATCAGGGCTTAAGTCAAGTAGTGTGGTCTAGATATGAGGAAACAAGTCACAGCTTTTTCTGGAGAATCAATTAAAAAATAATTTCATAGAAATTCTGATGCCATCAAAGTGTTTCTGGACTTTCATTACAGGCACGCAAACACACAGACACACGACTCACAGGTAAATTGAGTTTGATGGCATCTACAGGAGCTTGAAAGGGCCATGCAAAGTGGTGTTTCCACAATGTCTTCAACACCTCTTTAAGCAGGAACTGAAAAAGAGCACAATCATACAAAAATCAATTAATTCAAGTCCACACACCAGACACAGTTTACACATGTACAAACACACAAACAGAAATCTCCGTACCTGTAGCTGGTTGGTCTGTCGTTTGGGTCTGGAGGGGTTCCATGTTTCTGGGGGTGGAGGGTTGAAGGAGAGAGTCGGCGGGGCAGAGGGAGGGTTCTGGCTGCTGCCAGCCTCCAGTCCGTCTCCCATCGCGGTGGTGGGTTGCAGTGACTGATAGGACAGTTTGAGTAGATAGGACCTGGCTGGGGCAGGTGGGACCGGGGGAGACCCCCCTCAGGCCATTACACTCCTCACTCAACTATCTGGAAGACAATCAACAAAAGAATCATCACGGCTGCCACTACTGTTACCATTACTGCGCTTGTTAGTGAAGCCAACTCTGATTCAGTGCTCTCAAAATAAAAACCACAACCACATCTCAAATCTGAAACAAGCCCACAACCACATCAACCCAATATTAAGCAGTTTCCTTCACTCTCAGTCTTAATGTCACTCCGCAGTGTTTGCATGTTGCTTTAAGACTACACCTTCAATGGCATCGGGTATGTTGAGAGGGAGACAACCTGGCAAGGTCAACACCATCTCATCTTTGGGACTGTAGCTGCTCTGAGAGCAACTGAATTTGTCTTAATGTGGTTGAAATTCTCTCCCTTGTTGTAGTTCGTCTTAAAAAAGGCATCATGTGCTGAAGACACACGTCTCTGTTTACATGCGCCAACAAATGGATGAATTCCAGACCAATTACAACCTGTTAAATCGATGTCAAAAGCTCAGCATAAATACTGACTCATGGCGTAAGATCAAATAAAGACTGTTCACATGCAGGCTTTCTGCCTCATCAGATGGAAGTGTACGTAAAAAATGTAAACATATTACAGATTTCTACACTTCTACCACTCGAGCTATGAGACATTAGGTATGAGTATAACGCTATCAAAATGCAAAAAACACTAACTCTGGTTTACAATAAGTCATACTGTATTACATTAGACTCAAAGTGCACAGATAGTGTGAAGCCACTAAAAGAAATAACAGTGCAGGTGACTATACGATGATGCTGTTGCATGTGAATCATCATCATCAAAACTTAAGTGTGTGTAGGAGAACATCCTCTGTTATCATGGAATTTCCACAAGATATGATTTCTGATCCTTTATGTTACTGTTCATTTTGAAGTACAGCAGATACCTGTATTTGTTATTGAATTGCAATACAAAAATATCAATATCATCTAGCATCCCAATAATGTTCAAAATGATCTAAGAGCTTAATACGAAACACAGAGGCTGGATAAAATAAGGTAAAACCTCACGTTCATAACACACACAACACTCAGATGCTGTCATATGCAATGATGTATGGCAGGGTGGAGAGTAGAGACTGAAAGGAAGTTGGAAGAGAAATGTCTCAAGCTTTCTTTCTGAAGATCAGTTGCCAGGTAACATTTGAAATAGGACATTAGTTATAAATATGGATGACACAATTTTAAAACAAATAGAAAACAGCTGAACGTATGCCATGAAAAGTAAGAGGCTGTTATTTTACTAGTCAGTACAATGTTAGTGGTATCAGCATGCCAAAGATGTTTGGATATCGATCAGAGAGTTATAAAAGAAGGGGCCTGGGCTGTAGGTCGAACTGCAGTGACAAAATTTGTTTTTCCAATGGTAATTGGTGAGTAAGAGCGTCACTTATCAAGTACACATTAACACACAAATACTGTGCTGGATAATACCTTTATTTACAAAGGGTCCGCCCAGTTATATCATGCATAAGCAAGGTCAGTCTATTCAATAGTACTATAGCAGAATGTTACAATTTACAGTTAAACCTCAGGTAGGCAGTTTTGTTTTGGTGTCACTAGGCAAAAGAAACATAATTAACTTTGAGCTTATTGTAATTCAAGAGGTCTGAGAGAAAACTAGACTTCTGCACCTCCTCTTGGCTCTGTTTTTAGGCTACAGAAAATCTAGGCTATGATGGGAGACTGGGAAGCTAATGGCAGCTAGTCACAGGTCATTTCCGAAGGTATCGGGTGTTCCTAAAAGGCCGTTCTACGAATGCAGATACACATGCACATACTTTCTGTAAAAGCCTGTTTCAATGGTAGAGAAAGTTGCTATTCCAGCATTGGCAATTAACTGCAGTACCTACACTGCAAAGCAACCCAACACAGGAATACTGACTTATCAAAAATAAGAGTCTACAGGTGAACCTGACAATAAATGAAATAAAACATGTGTCAATGTTGCTAATAGTTTAGCCTCCTGCGAACCATAGCCAAAGGCTCATGGCTGCAAATTCAAGTTCACATTTATGTAGCTAATGTTAACTAGAGCCTCGAATCTCAGTGTGTCCTCCGCCTCGCTCCTTGCCTCTATACAACAACGTGCCGGGAGAAGAACATGCAGCAGCTTGAGAGACGAACCCCCAGTCAGCAGCTGCAGAAATCAGAATCCAGCAGCTCAAACCCCAGCACCAGGGGACCGGCAGTATAGACCTCCTGCCCGATCAGCAAACTTTCTGTTGCTGCCATTACACAGGTTAGACCCAGCGCTGCTGCTGGCCACCAGCCCGCTGTGACACCTGGTGCCAAGGGGTTTGCACTGGCCCAATTCGAGCCCTTATAGCTGCCGACTAAAGGTCCATGACTCCGGAGCTGCTGCCTGCTCTCCTCCTGGCCAAGCAGTCCACAACAAGGGTGAGCAAAGCAGACAAACTGTGGGTTCTGATAAACAGAGACGGGCAAGGAGAGGCTGAGGGGAATGCGCTTCAGGCAACTCTACAATGAAATAAGATTTTTTTATTTTTTTTTTGCCTTTTCCAGATTTATGCCTACTCCAGCTTTAATGTCAGGTAATCGTGTATTAGTAGAAAGTCTATGGAAATTTTTAACTAGGAAACAGATACTGACCAATCAAAAGCCTTAATAAGGAAAAATAATTTAGCGTGATAACATGATCAGTGTATCACTGCATTATCCAGATGTACTGACTAGGGTTGCAGCGATATACAGGCTTCAGGGTTTACCGTGATACAAAAGTTGACGGTTATCAGACTGTACATTTGCTTATCTATGATACTGAAAAAAAAATGCAACTAAACAAAGAATCTCCCCTTCAGTTTGGATATTTTCAAAGGGGACGATTTATACACGTACTTCCATTAACAAAATGGTTTCAAGTTTCAATTAAAGTATTAAAACATTTGTTCAACCAAAAATAAGCCTGTTGTTTTTATTTCTTTGAGTCATTCTGACTAATAATAATATAAATTCTGTAACACTGTGAAACCAAAACAGTGATTGTTCTGTGAAAATCTAATACCATTGCAACCCTAGTAGTGACAAACAAAACATTGGCAGATGCCATTTCCTTTGGCTTCATATGGTGTACGCAGATGAAGCAAGATAATGATAATAATGACAATAATAATAACATTTTACTTCAGAAACTGAGGCTATTAAGTGTAGAAATGACCAAAATGTTGCCACTGGTGAGTGAAACATTTTCATTGTCAAGGCCTTAGTAGACCAAGTAGTAAATTCTGACACATCTGAATATCAAAAAGACAAATGACTTTCTGGACACTCACGTTTGTTGCTATGCAGCTGCGATCTAATCCAATTGCGGGATCATATCTCAGCTGACGGGGCGACGATTTCCTGAGGTAACACTGGAGGTTTTTCAGTGACACGCTGGGGGGCAAGGAAACCACAACACACAGATAGAGGGCCGAGTGTCACGCCTGAGAGAGAGATATAAAGAAAAGATGGTGCCGGATTAAAATCAGCCGAGTTGTTTTCAACTAACCTCAGAATACACTACCAGGTAAACATTTGGCCAGGCTGTGTTGCAAGCAGCCGTGATCAGAGCCCATGATACAGGCAAAAACAAATGCTATTTCGATGAAACTGCACCTGTTTTTCTAACCCAATGGTTCCCAAACTGGGGGTCCCTAACCCCACTATGGGTTGCCAAAGCTTCATGAGGGAGTCAAAAGGCCTTCTTGATTTTAAGAGGTTAAAGAGAACTTTTTAAAAATATATACAGTTGGCCAAATCTCAGCCTTTCATTAATTTCTGTGAAGAAAACTAAATGAAAATGTTATTTTTAAAGTTTAGTTTGTTATTCAACATATAAACTTAAAATAAATCTTTTTCTTTGTCAGAAGAGAAACCATTAACTATGTATGGATATTAAATTAAAAAAATAGACAATACAGAGAGAGAAAGAATCATATAAAAAGATACTAAAAATATCAGGAAAACAGATCTTTCTATTTACAGGAAATAATCTGCTCAAAATTCATTCAAATTGCTCCTTTTACACACACACTTCCTGCAGTTATTGCGTTTACTATTTGGGTTAACTGTACAGTTTATCAGCCATTCTATACTGTTGTCGTTATGCACTGAATATTAAATGAAAAATCCATTATCATATCACTTAGTCAGGGGTTGTCAGCTTATTTAATAATAGAATTGGGTCTTTTACGGGAAAATGTTGGGAAACATTGCTCTAACCAGATCATTTGAGGCTGCACCTCTTTTCCATTCATCCTGTACAATTTTTAAAAGGGATCCACCAACAGTTAATCAGAGTTAATCAAAAAATGTTTGTGAATTTCTCCTGGGAATGACCTCTTTCTAACTGCAACTGTCCAGATGAGCTGAGACTTACACATTTTGTAATACACGGTACACAATTCTTAACCCAAGACAGCATCTTGACCCAGCTTTGATGCTTTAATAGAGGTTCTTGAGATGTCATAACCCTTCACCTTGCACCATATCTGATGTTTCTACACCCCTGTAGTGTAATTATCCATATGTTGTGCAAGCAAGAGACCCTTATGAAATGTGTCTCCTGATTCTGCTGACAATCTATGTCTTCTCGGACTTTGTTATCCCAAGTTAAGGTGCACATATCATGGTTGAATATGGAATGTTTTGGTATGTTCTCTTCATTATTCCCCAGGGAATCAGATAGAACAATGAGAAAGTTTGTAAGAAGAACATTATTATCAGTATTTTAGTGGCTCTGTCAGCTTCGTTTTCAAATATGCATGTAAAAAAATTATTGACGTATTATAATTTTTGTGCTATAGTATACCTTGTGTGGATATATATTTTAGTTTTATGAAAAGCTAGCTGACGAGGATGTGAGTTCTGTAATTTCCACGGTCTTATGGATGCATACACTGAACCCTGACCTTGAACCGTTACTGATCTGGATGCCGTTTGATAGTGTATGTCACAGGGCTCAAAGGTCATTTTTTTGGAAGTTCTCTGAGGGACAGTCTGTCCAGGTACAAGCAGAGACAAGAGCTTGTCTTCAGCCTGTCGTGAGCTGACATTGTCCTCCCTTAATAAATGCTGAATTTCCTCCACAAATACCTAAATCTTTATGTTGAAAGAAAATTAAATTTGTTTATGTGTATGCAAATATTGTGACATACATGCCCATCTTCTGCTACAGGTCCATATCACAAGCTGTTAAAGACATTTAAATGCTGGGAATCTGGCTCTTTCCTACAGGAACCAAAACAAACAGTGTCACACCAGATAACGAAACTGTTGTCGTCAACAAGCCTCCAGGCATTAATCTACACCACAAGAATCTAGAATAAGCTTCTTAGATGGACTGTGCATGGAAACAGACCTCTTAGTACATAATGTCCAATGTTGTGATTTATGCCCATTTTAACCTGAGGTACCCTTCTACCTTACTGTTAACATATATTAATGTAAATGTGAACTGACTTGTAGACTGTGGCTGACGCTTTAGCCTTGAGGCTTTTAAAAAATCCAACCATACCTTGAGAAGCTACACAGTCTCGACACGATGCAAATGCGTTCACATAGTGTAGAAATGTCGCAGTTAATTTAAATAAAACACCAACGGTCGAGACAGTGAAGCGAAGAAACGCGCTTTGACCCATTAATTAATTATTCTACAAAATTTATCAGCCATTTTGCTACTATTTCGTATCACGTAGCAGATTCTTCATTCCACCGGTGACGTTAGCTAGGAAGCTAACGATGCTAAGTGCCATGAATAACGTTACTTATCGACACAAGTGGACACAAAGACACATTTTTTTCAGAAACAACTTCGCTCTCTACCTTCGCCTTGCTAACCTTCCATGACAGTACATCGCCATGTCCACTGTGAGCAGCTGACAGCTCCGCACGTAAACGGCCTTTCAGAATACAACTTGGACGGGATTGATATTCTCGAAATGACGTACGTCGCACTTCACATGAGCTCCTGCGCCATCGCGCGTAAACTACGCTGCCAAGAGGACGTAACTTATGTCACGAATACGGCCTACGGGGCTACAAACAAACAGCCTAGCAGCTAACTGGTTAGCATGATACCGACCTGCAGCTAACGTGCACACTGACAGCACGGAGGGTCCCGTGCCACGAAAACGACCTTAACGCGAGTACCGCGAGGAGGAAGACACAACACGGAATATGCACAATAACACCAAATCACGCTGATTTAAAAGACAAAAAATCATCTATCTCGTGTGCCCGAACCGGTGCAAGGCCTGCGAAGACAGCTCATGCTCCGCTTGCCGAAGCGCACACTGACAGCGCGCGAAATACGCCCCCGATGTCCGTTGTAAACGTTTTACCGGATCCCCGGGGTTGTACGCTTTCGTTTGATATACCAATGTCATCCATAGAAAGGCGTAAAATGCTATTTTTACCTTCTTCAGTCGGTTGTCAGCGCTCGCAGACCTTCCTCGCCCCAAATCCAGAACAAACAGTCCCTTTCGACGTAAATGACGTCAGACGCACGGGGGCGGGCCGAATGTGTTGTCAGCCGAAATGTCACCCGCAGCTCCGCCTCCTCCCCCGGGGCAACATCATGCAATACCTCGTAATGATTTCAGCGATACTCAGGTAGGTGTCCTCCACACAGATTGTGTCTTTGGTCACTTTGCTTTAATAAAGATGCCAGAAATAAATAAGAGAATAAAGATATGTTCATTATGCATGCTTTTATTGCGGTTCACCACAAACGTGTGTGGGGTGACTGAGTGCATGTGGTGCATCGCCATTTCTATTTTTCACCTCTTGAAGAACTCTTTATTTAATGTAATGACTTACAACCCACAGAACATCACAATACAGAGAAAAATATATAAATATAAATAGTGTGGAAATGTAAAAACAACAGAAAAGCAATATACTCCCTATCAGCATTTACAACCTATTGGTTCAACTATTGCGCCTTCATTGAAAACATGAGAAATATTTGCTTTTTTTATTTTTTGTGTATTTAAATCTGTTCATACAACTTAGCAAATACAGTTACAAGGTTGATGACGTATGCTTGTATGAACTGATGTATGAAGTAATTTAAGCCATCAAATTGTCAGTAGTAAACTACATGACAAATAGAGGCATAAATATAAAAAAGTGTTTTAATGAATAAGTGTATACATTTAGTGGACACCTCCTTTACCTTACATGTAGAGATTTGTCTGGCAGCACTCAATCTGCCATTGAATATTAATGAAAAACAATGTCAGAAGGTGTTGATGTGCCCTTTCTAAAATCAAATCATTTCGTGAAACATTACTCCTTGATTTCCAAAATGTGTTTGATACTTGTTTGGGGCAGAGGGAATTGTTATGCCACCTTGTGGTCAAGAATGGTGCCAAATTCAAGGATGCTGTCATGACTAGATATTAAATTAACATCCACATTAATGTAAAGCAACACCAGCCCAGGAAGCTTCACCTGTGGATGTAAATGCACACCATCACTGCCAACTGCAAGCTTGAGTGTATTCAAAGTTATGTGTTTCAGACATTTTTGACATAGCTGAGTTAGTGTCTACATTTTTCAGAGAACCTAGCTTTGAACTTTTGACCTGGAAGGCATCCAGTTTGTTGCCAGTCCAGCTAGTTTCTTATGTTGACTTTAATCAAGCACATGACGTGTTACAATCTTAAATACAAAACATCAAAACAGAGACTTATTCAACAAGTTTATTTCTTACTCAGAGTGAAACAAGTTTGTTACATGACTGATATCCATTCTAAATATTTCACACTTATTCTACAGACAGTCCCCATGATCATCTCAATCACCCCAGCTGTAGAATAAAAAGCCCACCATGTTCTAGATTTTACCAACAGGTTGGAAAAATCATCCGTTCACCGTCATCAATACTGGCAATGGACAGAGCGCTATGACATCATGTAAACTCTGATAAGAAGGAAAGGACACAATATCTCATGACTTTACAATACTCAAGATGTCTTGAACAATTCTAAACCAATTAATCCAGAATAAGAATACTTTTAACAAAAAGGCACAAGAAAAAGTATTACGAGGAATAGTTTGACATTCTGGGAAATACACGGTCGACTAACACCTCTGAAGAGAGTTGGTAAGCGTACATAACAGTTAGTATACTGCTTTTTTTCTTCTTGTTTAACTTAAGAATATTAATAAAAGTATTTCCCAAAATGAGGAGCTATTCCTTTAACAAAAATAAAATGATTCTCAGTCATTAGACAGTGAAAACTGGTGGAGCAAGTATGTATATTTCTTAATATGCCTGGCAATGAGATGGGTTGAACGGGACTGTGGGGGTCACTGAAGAAGTCACACACAGGTTGCAAAAGTCATTCATCATTCTTGCCTTCCTCCTCCTCCGCCTCTGCAGCCTCCAATCCTTCCTCCTCTGCCTCTGCAGCCTCCAATCCTTCCTCCTCGGCCTCCGCAGCCTCCAATCCTTCCTCCTCTTCCAGCTCACCTTGTACTCCCTCCTCGCCAATCTCATCGTGCACCACATATCCCTCTTCCTCCTCCTCCTCCTCTCCAACTTCAAAACCTTCCTCCTCTTCCGGGTTCTCCTGCTCTTCTCCCTCCTGTCCCTCCCCTCCCTCCTGTCCCTCCATTCCTGGCTCCTCCTCCATCTTTTCCTCCTCTGCTGCTGCTGCCTCTGCTGCTTCTTCCCCCTCAGCCACCGCCTCTTGGCTCGTCTCCCCCTCGGCCACCTGCTCATCCTTGACTGCCGCTGCCTCTGTCTGGCTGTCTGCTGTCTCGCCAGTTAACTCCATCTCAGACACGTCCATCACCATGGAGTCCTCTTGATCCTGGTCGTCTTGGTTACCAGTGAATGGATTTTCACCCTGACAAGGAAAGAACATTTATAGGTACAATTGTTTGTCTATGAGCCCCAGCATTCATGATTAGCTGGACTGAAATCAGGGATATTGATGTCTCTACATGCATGCACACACCTCAAGGGCTTCTTGCTCAAAAGTTCATCTTTCACTTGTGACTAGATGATCTATAGACACATTAACATGGACCTGGCTTTATTTGTGCATGCAAGATGTGCTCTGTATGTAAAATGTACTCTGTTATAAATGCTAGCCTGCTTCTTCCCACGGCATTGAAAAATATGCTCAGATTATTTGTGTTGCAATATCACATGATTTAGAATCAAAGCTGTTCTGAAATGGCAGGAGCATCAAAGTCAAAGTGTCATATCATGAAACCAGTGTGGGGTGTATACTTGTTTCGCTTGCACTGTGGTTAAAAACATGCATTTTTTCTGCGACCACAAACTCTTATCTTTACATCAAGTTGCAAAACAAGAGCACTGGTAAGTTTAGTGCAACCGTTCACGCCATTTGTTTTGATTGCTAGCTCATGCCCAGGCACAAGACTCTATACATACCTTGAGGTAGCTCTCCAGCTTCTTGCCAATGAGTTTGTGGTTGAGGATGCTACGTGCTACTGACAGACTGGCCCTCTTGGACTGCTCCATCATACCCTTGAAACACAAAGAGAGCAGTCCCAAGTCATACACAGAACAAAGTACAAACATCCAACGAGCAAACATCATTACAGAACATCAACCAGCACTGGGCATCATTTGGTGTGTGAAGCATTATGGCTTTAAAGTTAATGATGATAACTCTGCAATTCAATTAATGTAAAAACACAAGTTTAAGTTCTTCTAGCATTAAATTACAATGTTTGTGTGCCCTCTTTGTACAGACACAATTATGTCCCTTGAGTCACTGTATAAAGGAGCTGTATGAGACATTCAGAACATTGATATGGCAGCAAACCACTATTTACTATATAAAGAAAGTGCGAATTAATCGGAGCGTCTCGGTTCTTTGTTGTGGCAGCCGGTCTAGCAGTGCGTGTGTGTTAAGGCCCTGACACACCAAGCCGACGGTTGGCCGACAGTCAAAGTCGGGCCGTCGGCGTCAGCAGCTTTTCGACCAATTGAGCATGTTGAATCAGCGGCGGCGGTTGAATCAGCGGCGGAACTTGTCAGTGAGAGAGATCACTCTGATTGGCTGTGCAGGTTTTATTTCCTCGCCCCTGTAGCGAGTGAATCTGCCTGTAGTGAAACCAGGGCTAACTAGTGCTTCCTCCTCAGGCTCCACTTCACTCAGCTGCCTAACAGACCCGCTGCTTCTTCCCACTTTAACCTGAATAGCCGCAACATGACTGGAGGGAAGCACAGCCAGTTAGCCTCTGTAGCTTCCCTGCTAGCCCTGGCTCTCCATTTGGATCCAACCGGAGCACCCTGCCCCGGTTTGTTATTCAGGTTAAAGGTCAGGGTTTGTCGGGCAGCTGAGTGAAGTGGAGCCTGTGGAGGAAACACTGGGACCGTCTGGATAGAATAGAATAGAATGTAATACCACTCTCTCATTCCGCTACTTTGTTTATCTCATGCATTCCTCGGACTTCCTGTTATTTCCTCACGCAGGTGCAGAACGTACGCGCTACTTGGCCGTCGGATGTAGTCTTTGTAGTAGGGCTGGGCGATAAATCGATTTTATGGATTAATTCGAATTTGTAGTTTAAGCCGATTTGTTTTAATGAAAATCGAGTTTCTATTTACAATCCGCCACCGCCGCTCCACGCTGGGCCCACGCGCTTGATACGCAAACAACATGGCAGCGAGCGGGGAAGAACTCCTTCAAGAAAGGAACGAGTCCTTCAGCGCTTTTGTGTGCTCACCCTGTGTGTGTGTGTGTGTGTGTGTGTGTGTGTGTGTGTGCGCGCGCATCAGGGCCGAACTCCGCCGTGCTCGACACAGAGAGCAGAGGAGGATTTTAGACGCGCACTGTGTAGGGACAGAAATGACATGCCGTTGTGTCAATAAGATAAATAAGTGTTCCCAGCGCCAAGCTGGCAGACCCCCGAACCGTAGTAAAGGGACCTCCGAAGACCATTAGCTCCTTTAGCTTGTGTTAGCTCATTGTGGCAACAACAAATAAACAATGGGACTTTATTTTCCACACTGCAGGGATGATGCACAGCCTCTCTCATCAGTGTCTGACTTTTACATAGAGGGAAATAACTCAAAAACAGCATGCAGAACTGTGTAGGCTTCTTTACTGTGGCTGCTCGATGTAAACAACATAGCACATGCCTCACTTTCTTCCTGAGGCGCATCCGTCTAATGTCACACACACCACACCCGGCGCACTAACATCTCATACCTCCTACATCAACTACACACATACACAGCTCCGCGCACACATACACACAAGCCACACACATCTGGCTCAGCCTGTGACATAAGGCTATTAATTTTGTTTAATAAAAGGACAAGATATAGACCTGTTCTATAGGAAAGGTAACCTTAAATGACTTCTGTTGTGATCCAATATGATGGTAGGGGAAACACTGCCGTATGATAAGAAAGGGGTCTGGTGGAAAGCGATCACAGATGCAGTCGCAATGTATATTGCAAGAGATATGGTGCCCATATATAGGCTACCGTGGAAAAGCTGGGGTTTATTCACATGCTGAAAGTTTTGGACCCCAGGTATGTGCTACCAGGCCGCAAATATTTTTTTTATAAGTAGGAGGGGAAAAAAATCGATTTAAATCATGAATTGGATTTTTTGTGGCCATATTGCCCAGCCCTACTTTGTAATGTGTTCAAATGCAACTGACAAAGGGCGACGTGAGGCGACGTAGACGACGCAACAGTTGGCTTTCGTCACCGCTAGTTCTTTGATGGCGGTTTGGTGTGTCAGCACCTTTAGTGCATGCAAGTTCCTGTGTGTGTATCCCACTGGTTAGCTAATCGCCATGGCCCTGCACTGCGCTGCGCTCATGCAGCAGTGACCCATGACAGTGTCATTCCGACCCACAGTAGCGGAGTGGCGTCACAGTGGAAATGTAGCACCCATCCTCCAGTTCACGACCTGGGTTAGCATTGTTAGCTCTGTCAGCACTGTGAGCTGGTAGCTGCTGGCTCAGCCACCGCTATTTGAGAGCCATGTGAAAACAATCCATGCCCATACTGAATAATAGATATGCTCTAAATGTCACTTCAGCTTGTTTGTGTTTATGTAGTATTTAACCAATACTGCAATTTAAACTGTTAATATTCTGTATGTATTAAAATCCAGGCCTGTATGGGCAGCCTTAAACATTAATTTGTGCCAAACATGAAAACACAAGGTGCTTGTAATGCTTTTTGTTGAGGTCTTCTAAAGTTCTTTTACAAACCAGTCAGTGGAAAAGGGGTTCATTTAACGTTTATATAAAATATTTAGCAATTTAAGGGAAATCTGTCATACCTTCCGGTTGTAGTTGTGGTCTGGAGACTTGATGTGCTTCTGTATCAGATGGGGCTGCATGGGAATGAAAAGGTCACAGGCTGCACAATGGGCAGCTTCCACCTTCCTCATGAAGTGCTCCATACCGAGCTCTACACAGACAGTGAGAAATATCCGCAATGAGCAATCACTTACATTCTTCCCTTCTTTCACACAAACACACACACATAACACTTGCTGTTGCTGCTTACCCCTGGTGAGGTCCTGCTCCTTGTACACCTGGCAGATAGCAGCACTGTGGTTTTCCAACTGGCTGACCCTCTGCTCTGTCTTCTTAAATTTGTTCTGCAAATACTCCTACAGAAACAAAACCATAAATGTTTTATTAGTGACCCCAAAACTGTCCAAACAAGAAGTTTAATCCTAATGGGTTATACTGCATAACTGACTGATTACTTTTAGTATGGCTTGGGTGTTTACTTCTCTTTAAATAGGAAAAATACCATCAACATCTTAAAATATCATAGAATTAAATATTGTAACCTGGCAAAGAAAACTACATCTATGAATATTTTGATATTTCTGTGCAGACTTGGAAGTTAGGATCTGGGTACAGCCCTGTCCCCTGCCTTACATGATTATCTATACCCTCATTTTAGTGCATTTACAATTGGCATACCCCTTGAATTTTAAGCCCTAATGCAAAAATACAGTGTCGAAAACCACATTTCGGTGTCTGAATGTGACGTTTGACAAATGTCACTCACCTGTAGGAAGTCTGTAGTGGGCTTTGACAGTTGGCCAGAGAGGAACTTAAAGTGGTCCTTGTGGAAGCGACTCTCAAGGTGAGTTTCCATTTCCTCCTTATAGAACGAACGGAACTTGCAAACAGAGCAGGCAAACATCACCCTGAAAAAAAAAGATCAGATCGAAGATCAGAAAGAGGCACAGTATGAAAAGAGGACGAGTCAGATAACCAAATAATCCAAATTACTACATAATCATAGCTCAGTGATTGCAAAAAAGCCCAGGGGTCAGGGGGTCTGTAGTAGGTTCTCTCACCTTTCCAGGAAGCCCCTCCTCTTCCTCATTTTTGGGTGTTTCTCCTGACCAGGGGTTGGGGTCTGTTTGCCCTGTGGACTTTTCTTTTCCTCCTGTTTGGGTGAAGCTAAGCACAAGTACAAGAGCAAATGTTACTAAGTTCAGGACAAGTAGCTGATGTACACTCACAACGTATATGTCATGAAAGGAGGGAAGAAAAAAATAAAAATAAATAAAAAATCAACGAGGAGCAACTGTAGCCTACCTTTATCTCCATCTGCAGGTGTTGTCTCCTATAAAGAAAAGTTTCCCATTACTCATCTTTTTTAGAAAGATGCATTAACAACGTGTAACATGCTACATCTTTTATTCAAAATTAAAAACTCAGAGTTCCTCTCACACAGGCTCAATCTACTCACCGCAGCTGCAGTCTTTGGTTCACTGTCATCACCATTTTTCTCTGCTTGCTCTATCAAAACAGAGCACATCAACATTAGGCCAAAATCGTCTGCCGAGTAATTTTTTTTTTTGTAGTACATCAAGACCTAATTAAAGTACCTTGGGTAGCCTCTGACCCTGTACTCTCTGTCTTGTTCATCTTTGACTCTGGCTCATCAGCTGCAGTAAGCGTCTGCTTTCTCTTCTTCTGGACATCCCGCTGTGGCTTCACCTGCTACAGTAAACAAAATCAAGTTGCACTCACAAATACATTTTCTGATTGAAAATAACATGTGGGCAATACAATCACAACTCATCAATACATCAATTAATTCTACACTTAATGCTTGTCAAAGTTAATTAGCAGACTTGATGTCTTCCTTTTCTGGGCATTCCCTCATTAATAGTGTTAGCCTTATCTTAAGACTACCCAAGAGTGGGGCAAAAGGAAAGAAGGAAAAAAAAAAAATCAAAATAAAATCCACAAAGTGAAATCATTCAACACCCCACAGGTAAACGGGACAAAGAATTGGGCAGGGAGTGTGGTCACTTGCCTTTACTGTACAAAAGGGGCAGTTCCATGCGGTATTTCTGACCACAATAAATAAGGGCTGGGCAGAGTTAGAGGGGCAAGTGATATATATCGAATGTGTGTCGGGGATTATTTGTGACAAATTGCTTTGCATAACACATAGCAGGTACTTGCACTTTAGGCTGACTTGCCGGTTGGTTGAGGATATGAAAAGGAGGGAATCAGAAAGGGCTTAACTTCTGCCCAGTGTCTGAGGAGGTCTTATTTGGCTGGAGGTACTTACTTTGTTGAGGGGTCTCTTGCGGCCTCGCTGGCGGCCAGCCCGTGGGCCCCCTCCAAAATGCCTCCCAGGAAAGTCGTGAGGCCCTTGAGTGGAACCCTGGTGGAAGCCCCCACTCTCAGGGTACATGCGGTTGGACAGGAGGGATGGGAGCTTGCCTCTACCACCTCCTGGAGAGTGGCCGCGGTGGGACTGGCCACCACTACCACTTCCCCGCCCACCTCCGCCTAATGGAGTGGGGTCAGACCTGCGGTTTCCAAACCCTCCTCCAGCTCCTCGACCCCCGGCACTTCCACCCCTTCTGGGGGAACGTCGGCCTGCTCCAGCCCATCCTCCACCTCCAGAACCTCCTCCCTGGCCACTGCTGAAGGACTCCCTCATATTCTGTCGCATTTTAGCGACTCCATAGGAAGAGGAGGGGCTGTCAAAGCCTCCTCCTCCCCCTAGCCCAATTCCCCCTCCGAAGCCCGAGCCTCCTCGCTGACTCAACAGCATGTTGTCCTCACGGCCATTGCCATAACCATAGCTACTGCCGCCAGATCTGTAGAGATCTCGGGAGGAGGAGAGAGCAGAGGTGCGCGAGTCGAATGACTCGTAGTGGTCATACCTGTGGGAGGGAGGGAGAGGGTTGATAGAGAAGAGCAGAGAGCAAGGGAGGCAGGGAGGGCAGTCAGGTTCGGATTTCTCCACCTGCTTTTCCTTCTCCTCCATGGTCTCGCTTTCTCCATTTGTTTTCTTGTCACTCCCAGCTTTATTTCAGAAACCACATTAGATCACAAATAGATGATCCAAAACAAGTGAACACTCTGCTTGTGGTCTTTTATGAAATAGTAATGATTTTTCTCTTATCATTAAGTTTAAAGAAACTCATCCAACCACATTCTTTGTTGGAGGTAACAGTATCCTGCAGATTAGGGGAAATGCAGTTTCTTAGGCTGTGAAACCTTAGACATGACCATGGTCCATCAGAACCAGCAATGTCTTAAGACACGTGCAAGAGGTGAAATATCCCGGAGAGTGACTGGATCATGGTAAATACTCAAGAAAAGGGGATGAAACATAAACTGGGGCTTTTTTTTCAGTGGGCAAGAGTGTTTTAAAGATACAGCAGGCAGCTTTGAATTAACAATTGAGCTTGACAAAATAACAATCAAGCTAACACCTTCACACTCATCTCTCTTGCGTAACCTAAAGCCAGAACACAGGGTTAGGTCACATGGAGGATGAGAGAAACAACGTGTGGGAACAAATAAAAACAAAGGCAAGACAGAGGCAATGTACACAGAGTGCTAGGTAAAGATGGACTGGCTTCATGTGCAAGGGTGTCAATCTGTTACAAATGGAAAAGCTGGTCTTTAATTACACCTCCAACAAGGGGTCATGCATTTTCATGACATCTAAGACTTTCAGGAATCCCAACAATTTTCTTCCCAGCAATCAGAGAAACCACCACAAGGCAAATGGGCAGCAATCAAAGCTTCTGCATACGCTGAGGCATTCAAATACAGCCTGAGAGCCACTCATACTCTTCTCATCCCAAACAGGAAGTGATGCATTTTTTTTTTTAACCAAGACTGGGTGTAAAGACCAAGTAAATGCCTTAGCAGGCTCAAACAGCCCAATTTATGTTAGAAACCAAAATGTTCTGAAACAATAACAACCAACTTTCCAATTACACTGGCATGGACGTCATTTTTTACTTTTTACATTTATTTTACAGAACTATGTTCTACTACAGGGATATTTCGAAATCCCAAACTAGGACAAAAACCTGTTTGACCTTTTAATTACCAATGGCATTAGAAGGCCTGAGCATATTTTTATATCATAGCAAAATGTGAATAAAGAAATCTACGGCGATTCTTCTTCATTTGAATCAAAAAACAAGCAATATTTAACTGGTTGAATATTGTCCAGGCATGCGGCAACATTCGAACACAATGTCCTCAAGCAAGCCGCATTACGACATATGCTTTGCTATGTTTTTTATCCGTTTAACACTAAAGACACTGCTAGAAAATGTTATACTCTAACTGATACAGATGTGTGTCAATTGTATCTGGCTGTTGACGATAATATGGAGAAGAAAAGGGGAAAAAAATAATATATATATATTACCTGTCACCTCGAGACCCTTTCAACCCCCCCTCCAACTGAGTGAGCATGTCCAGACGCTGGTTAATCTTGGCAATGACTGCATCCGCATGTGTGCCTGTGGACGAGAGCAGGGACGATCCCGAGAGACCTCTCTTCATGTGGCCTCCTCCTCCTCCATAGCCCCCAAGCCCGGACATTGAGTCCTTATAACCTCCTCCATACAGGTCGAAGCCACCAGAACCTAACGAGAGAGAGTAAAGTGTTAAAATGAACACTACGTTGAAAATAAAAAGCCTTAAAATCAACTCTGCATTCTAAAGACAAAGTTTGGGTATCCTTGTGTCATTATGCAGAGATAAACTATCTTCACTCATTTCCTCACCTCTGCTACCTGATCCACCACCACCCCAACTGGAGTAACCTGCAAATGAAGAAAATGCAGTAATATAAACAAACTGAAAGGTGACTGGGGCAAATATTCAAACTTTAACAGCCCTGGCATCTCATTACCTATAAGACCACATATTGTGTAGTCACTCATGCAAATACCAAGTTGCCAATAAGTAAGAACAGAATGTACGAGAATTGTAGGTGAACAAAAGAACTGAATAAACGCCTCATGGTTGTTCAACTCCCCTACAGCAAGCCGGTTGGACTCTCATTAGATTCTTATCAGACAATGAATCTGTTAGATTTCTGTTTCTATGGCGTGACTTCGTGCAAATGAGGAAATCAGACCTGTTTCAGATAACAAAACCGTATTAACGACGATATTGTAAACGCCATTGCAATATATAAGTTTTGGAAGCATTTTTGTTGAGGCGGCCATTTTAATAACAAGCCTTTAAAAGTCGGTTATTCCCACACTGACTCCATTTTAACGGAATTAGCCAGCTAACTTTAGCATAGTATTTAACACACCCTACAACAACCCAACAATGGGCCACACAGCCCTCGATGTTAGCATATTAGCAATTAAACAGCCTGATGACGGAGAGGCTAACGTGGCTATTTTTCGTTCATGTTAGCTAGCGGGCCTGCTTTGCCGTTAACATTTTGTTCGTTTATTCTGAAATGAATACATGAAATTGAGTACCACAACAACAGTTATGGGACTATAAGCTACTTAACAGTAAGCTAATGCTTCTTTGTTTCAAGCTACAGCCGGCTTCGTTGTTGCTGCTAGCAAGCGAACTAGCTAACAGCTAACATACTGGGGCTACGTTTCACGGTAACAAAGCAAATGGGTAACCAGAGAACTAACGTAATTAATAAACGTAGCCATGCTGAATGTATCTGTAGCACTGGTTGTGATATTTAACACCAATGCAATTCCAGTGAATAGCTAACGTTACCTGAACCGTATCCTCTGCTGTCCATGGTATTTTAGTACGTTGTTCAGCACAGTCCGATTTCAATGAGCAACAGCAGCCCCAGCGGCAGTTACGCCTGAGGAATATTTGTCGTGCAGAGCAAAGAGACGAGATGTACCCGCCCTACTCTGTCTTCCTCTGTCTCTGATTGGCTATCTCATTACTCATTCTTAGATCTAACCAATCCAACAAACGAGGACATTGAGTACCAGCCAATCACAGTGACAATACGGCGGGTAACGCCTCGCCATCCTCGGGGAAAAAAAAAAAATATATATATATATTTTTTAAATTTTATTGAATAAACGTCATCAGTACAAACATTTCAGGCATATTTGACAAATTACTATAAAAGATGTTGGAACAGCTGTCAAGATAAAAAAAAAAAAACCCCGAAAGTAAACAGTGAGGGTCTTACTCGAGGAGTAAGTATAGTTCAAGTAAAGAATAAAGTCTCAGGGCATTTTTATTAGACATGAAAAATAAGGATTTCTTGTATAGGTTCAGTTCATTCTTCCATCCGCTGATGTGGGGTTTGACCTTGAGTAATTTGCATCTGTGAATGTAATGTTTACCGAGTATAATTAAATTGTTTACCAAGAAGTCCAAGTTTTTCTCCTTTAGCTGTACTCCGACTTTAATAGACATCCAGTTCAGCTGTTGCAAAGTGATTTGTTTGGTTAACATCCTGCTTCGAAAAGCTAACCAAAAATCTAAAACATGTTCACACTCAAAGAAAATATGTTCCACAGTTTCAATGTCTCTTTCACAAAATCCACATGTATTATTTTCCCAATTAAATCTTATGTGCAAGAAATGGTTAGAAGGATAGATATCATTTAGAATTTTAAATACAACCTCTTTTGCTTTATGAGGGATTGGATAAGACATATATCGCTTCCGAATGTATCACCAGTTGTTGAGACATCATTTTAAAAGAAGTTGGAATGGCTTTCATTACTTTCTCATATTCTTCGATACAGCATTGCAGGTTATATTTAACACAAAGGTTCTCGTGGGTTAGTAGATTGCCCTGATTATCCATAAGATGCGATACTGCCCAAATACCTTTGTCTAACCAAGTCTTAAAAAATAATGACTTACGATTGGTCAAAACATATCTATTATTACACAAAGGAGAATTGTGAGGAGTAAAATTGTGTTTATATATCAGATTCCAGTAAAGGAGAACTTGCTGGTGATAATTCGAAAGCTTCACAGGCAATTTATATACATCGTAATCACAGCGCAATAGAAAATCAATGCCTCCCATTTTTTGAAAAATTGCTTTTGGAATGGTAAACCAAAAAGAGTCTTTGTGCAGAATAAAAGAACTGAGCCATTTTAGTTTTAGAGCACCATTCATAACTGAGAAGTCAATAGCATTTAAGCCGCCCTCTTCGATACTCTTGACCACATCAGCTCTTCTAATGTACTGGCATTTGTTCTTCCAAATAAATTTGAAGTTTAAATTATTACTAAGTTTAGTCATTTTGTCTGAAATTTCAAGTGAAAAGGCAGGATAAATAACTGAAAAAAAAGAAAAATGGTTTACAGGCCTTACCGACTCGTGTGGGTCTGATACCCAAAAATTAAATTAAATTTAAAAAAAATTGTTTTGTTGTTGTTGTTGTTGTTGTTGTTGTTGTTTCAGAAAAAATGCTCTTGTCAGTGTTATCTACATATGCATTAATATAAACGCAGCATTTTTGTTGCAGTTATTAAAGGGAGAGGTCATTTTAATTTATAAATTGGTAGATTAACCCGCAGCAGTGCATTATAAATTCATCACATAAGTTATCTTAGGCTATATAATAACATAATCTGCAAAGTAACAACTGCTGTTAAATAAATGTGGGCGAGCTGAGTAAAAAGGAAAACATTTAGCTGTGGTGGAGTAGAAGTATATAAAAAAAAAGTGGAAATACTCACCTGAAGTAGGTACGAGTAGGCCTGTGTCATAAGTGTACTCAGTACTTGAATAGCCTTTTAAAGTTACTATAATTTCTAATGGCAATTTGTCTTAATTATGATCAACATGGAATAACAGAAACAGTATTTCAAATTAAAAGTATTCTAAATTACAGTAAATTCAATGAGTAAACAAAGCTTTCCATAGCACTGAATCACTTTTTCTAGTCACACATTTGATACAGACATATGGTGATATCTGCAGATCATGGCTTAGTATTGCACATTGTGAAAACACATTATGAAACACTTTTCTGTTTTGTAAAACTTGGCGTGTCTGTGTATATGAATGCATGCATGTTCCGAAATATAGGGGACAAATAGTGACTGTGGCTTTCAGACAAAGTTAGCACAGTGTCAGTCAGTCTATAAACAACCAATAAATCCAATCAATGATTAAAGGATTGGCCTACATAAAGTGATTGAAATCTTGACAAATGAGCTGAATGGAAATCTAACTGAGACAATCAGAAGGTTGAAAGCTCCCCCGTAAATTAGTTCGGCTGATGTGTGATCTTACTTTAATCAACTAATTTACCATATGTCCATCATTTTGGTGTTTTTAATTTTGTTTGTTTGTTTTTAACTCACCACATGATAAGCAATTACAGCCATCCTAATCATTGTCCAATGAGTCTCTGTATCATAGTTCCACAAAATTCCCATGTTCAGAGGCAGAAAGTTGAGCAGCTGGACAACTGATTAGTTATTTATTCATTTATTTATTTGGCAATGTTTTGAGAAAAGTTTACAGTACAGTAGCTTTAATCTCTGCAGAATTAAAACATCACAGTAAAATACATGATACAATAATAAGAATAAATTGATATTTGAAGGGGAGGGAGGAAGCAAAGAGGCCTGTACAAAGCCATCTACTGTAGGCCTATATAAAAACAAAAAAATATGCCATTCAATAATGTAATTACAGACATTATTATCAGACAAACAAGACACAACAAACAAGAATAAGTAAAAACATGTAAAATATAACAAGAAAATGATTTAATTGCAACATGAAAATTGTTAGGCTATAATACAAACTGAGTGGATTTGTTGCCTAATGATGGCAGCAGTATGCAACAACTCACTCCTTGGTTCACAGGCGGTTAACAAGAGCGTGTGACATACAGCTTTATAAACACGCAGTCGGCCTTTATGAACGGATGTGTGAATCAGATTAGAATCTTGCATCCAACCCCAAGTGGTTGCTAAGGTAGGCAGCAGTAGATATAATAAAGGACAAGGATAACCTTTTTGTGACCTCCGGGTTCAGCTGCACAACATACTGAGCTTACAGGTGCCTTTGCAGACAGACATTTTATCTGCACTCCTGCGAAGTAACCCTTACGGATTTCTGAAATCCAAGCTGATATTACACAGTGTGCTCCTGGTGCTCTGCTGGCTCTTTCGGTGCTGCAGGATTCATGGTCTTGAATGTGATTCTCTCATACAGTGAGTCCGCCTGAAGTGAGAGAAAACATATGACAGCGCAGGGGGAACACACATGGACACACAAACAGTTATTTCTAGGTCTCAGGTTTTGGACTCACCCGTCCAGTTCGTGCTTTGTCACTTTGCTCAGTGGCGGAGCTCAGAGTTTTCCTCCTCCTGGATTTTATTAGACATATTGAGCACATTATTAAGGCTAAAAAGGGACATATTAAGGCCAACAAGAAGATTTTGAATTCAGGGAATTAAGGTGCAAAAATGGAAATTTTTAAGTCTTTTACCTCATCACCAGGTGGAAGAGCAATACAGCCGGCAGGATCAATGATACAATAGTCAGCTTTACTGCGTTCAATACCACTATTGATGTCAGGGCTGGAGAAAGATTGATGCAAGATGTGAGTTACCAGTGCAACATATTTAAAAAAAGTAAGAGACAGAATTGTATTTTGTAGCTTTTGGCCATAAATGATAATCTGTGTCCGCCTGCTTTTACTCGATCTCCCTCTACCAAATGTAAAAGAAGTGTCGTTGGAGGGTGGGTAAAGTTACAGCACCTTACTCTTCTGATATTGACCTTTGAGTACAGGGGAGCACAGTTATGTTGATATACATTTCATCAAAGTCAGATTGAGCGGGTGATGTATCCTGCTGCAGAGTACAATTCAAATAAACACAAGAAGTTTGTGCTCTAGAGAAAGGATCAGCACTCAGTGAATAACCTCCTAAGCCCTATGATAAGCTATTATGGCAAGGCTTAACTATACAGACCAGTGAGCAGTGATAACTAACATGTCTTTGGGGTCATCAGGTGGGAACCTCCTTTCACCAGTGTTTCGTCTAGTTGGTCCCACGACACCTCCAGGAGGCTAGACAGTGATCTCTGGCGTCCCAGAGACACTCCCCTAATGCCAGGTCTCATTGCTCCCCACACCAACCCAACAACCTCCTTTACCTTACTTGCACATGGCTTTCTCAGCCCAAACAACACTGCCACCTTCAACAATCCCAGGCTCTGTACATGCGAGCTCCAGGTAGAGACAGTGCTGATACTACCTTTCCTAGCACATTCACCATACTCTATTTCACACGCTACATAGCATAACTCCAATATAAGCTAAAGTTAAAGGAGATAGATAAACTCATAGGATCAGCAAGCACACTCACCTTGCAACATGGTCTCAAACAAAATTCAAATAGGCCACTCCCACACTTAAATAACCTTCCTCTTCCTGGAAAAATCAAGGCATTTTGCTTCAACTGTAAAAGTGCCTCAAAGCCAATTTAAGATTTAAAGCCATACTCACGTTCGACAATGAGAGTCTCCACAGGTGAGCTGATGTTTTGGGGGCTTTCGATGGCACATGAGTAGTTTCCTTCATGCTGACTGTTGACTGAGTTCAGAACCAGGTGTTTGTTTTGGTTCTCTGTCAGGGTCAGAAGTAGACTGTTAAAGAACCACATGTAGGTTGTGTTGTCAGGCAGAGGACAGCTGGTGCTGCAGGTCAGTGTGACTCTCTGGCCCTCTGTCATCACTGCAGAAGGAGTCATTGTCACTTTCAGACCTGAAAAAGGGTTTGATAGATCAATTAACCAAAAAGACAAGTTGTTTAAGCTTTTGCACACCTATTGGATAAACTGGCTTGCAACCATCAAAATACTTGATACCAATTATTTCAGAGGACATATGAACCAGACCTAAATTGTCTTGTCTCAACATTAATCTGCTGACAGCTGCTATCAGATTCCCCATTGATCAAGAATAAATAAGATATATAGGTATTAAAGCTTCAGTATTACCTGTGACAACTAAAGTGACTCCAGGTAAATCAGACTGTGCCCATTCACGGTTGAGAGTAAAGGTGTATTCTGCTGAGTCATTCTTCTTCAGGTTGTTGATTCTCAGCGTGTGGTAGTTGTTCAAACTGGCAGGAAACTCCACACGGTCTGCATCCTCAGTCAGAGTTTCAGCATCCTCCTCATCACGTCTTTTCACTTTATGCCAGTGGCCTTTATTACGGCGTTGCGAGCGGGGCTGCCAGTATTTACTTATAAGGTTCACTGAAGAATCTTCCAGAGCACAGAGTCTCCTGCTGGCATAATTCACAATCCAGTAATCTTTCATAAGACCTGAAATAAAGAGGAAAGACTTTTAGTAACAGCTTAAATTTACCCTGAAAAATATTCAGCGTCTAGGGTTTTAACCAGCCTTAAATTTTCTTTATACAAATCCTGTGCTAGTGTGCTACAGTATTTATATTTAGATTTTTTTCAGGATAGGCTTTTGTTTGGCACAAAACAGACTGGGAGTAATACACATTTGAGGCTGGAAAACCAGAACTTCTTGCAGGAATATCCGTAAATGACAAAGAACGTAACAGCCCTGACTTTCGAACAGTGAGTGGGATTTCAAGGTGACATAAGGAAAGGTGCTAAGAGGGCCGAGAATCTCTGCTTGAATTGTGTTGAAAACTAAGCGAGAGGAAAGCAAGAGACTGAAAGATAACTTAAAGTAAAAGATAATGGGATATTTGGTCAATAATACTCGAAAGCATTTATGTGTCTTATTGCCTGACTGTAAGCTGGTTCATACTCACAGAATCGATCAGAGTGCAGACCTTCATGGCCTTTCACAGCACAGGAGAAGGCTCCAGCAGAAAGGTTCATAAATGTAATGTGTTGACCCTCACAGTGACTGTACAAGACTTTTTTCCAGTACCACCTAAAGGCGGTTTGAGGGTCGGCCATCGGACAGCTGGTGGTACAGGTCAGTGTGATAGAGTTCTTCCCAAGAGTCTCTTGAATATGTATTTCTGTTGGGAGATGATAAAGACATGTTTCATCAGTCACTGTGGGGAGAGAGATGTGTTTCTATGTTTGTAAATGTTCGTGGAAACTTAACCTCTGGGAAATGTGATGGAGCAGGGCTGGTCCACTGATGTCTGCTTATAAGAACACATTTTCCCCTTAGCGTAGGCCACACTAAAGCAGGTCGATGTGACAGAATCTATAGAAAAAAATGACATTCAGTATTGTGATTGGTGAACTTAATGATATTAAATTTATTCACCTCCAGCTGAATGTTTCAGTTTTTCTTGTCACATTAGGGCCCACGAAGGTCCGACTGTTGCATCGACCCATGTCACCTGAGTCTCGGTGAAAAAGTTGCCTTGAACACACCACAAAGACTACAGCCAATGGCCAACGAGCACATACATTCTGTAACTGCATAAGAGGAAATAAGTCTCCAGACCAGCAGGCGGTGGTAGTCTGTAAAAAAGGGAAACCGGAAGATCGACAGGATGCTACTTAGTCAGTTAGCCCCATAGATTTATAATAATAACTAGATACCGGACCCCAAGATGGCGCCTATTCAATCCTGCCTCCAGTTTCTGCTTGGTTCACTGAGTTTACATTGTGATGATGTCACAGATGTTTAAATTGCTTTTCTTGGCTCAAAGAAAGTTTTACAAATATCAAACCTCCATGGAGTCATGACTGACTCTTTTTTTGCAGTCCGAGGTGTCCTGTCAACAGTGTTACATACACTTATTTTACAACGGTGGTCTACGGGGAAAATGCTTTTTGGGCCATAGAGGTTGCCACAGGGAAAAATTGAAAACAAGACTGAGCAGCATTCCGGGGGGCCTGGTTAGCACATTAACAACACAACCGGATGTTGAAAGAACAAACGAGTTTTACCGTGCACTAGCAACCAATTACAAAAACATTTAAGAAAAGTTTCTGCGAAGGAGCTCAATAGCTAAAGACATAATCTTACAAAATATAACCAGTTTGTTTTAATCTCATGCCCGCTTGACTATAGCTGTTTGTTTACTTTCCTCACTTCTGTCTCTCTTTTCGTGCTCTGAGCTGCTCTGACACACCAGATTGTTGGGCCATTCTAGTTTTGGTGTTGTGTCCCACATCACTGGTTCTTGGCAGCCCTTGTCAGCCTTTTTTTCCAGCTGATTCAGCAAGTTGAATCAGCGTCGGGCACGGCAGAGCCTGTCGGTGAATGAATTCCCTCTGAGTGGTAGTTCAGCGTAGTGTACGAGAAGAGAAACGCAAGTGAGGAAAGTAAACAAACAGCTAAAGCCAAGAGGGCATGAGATCAAAACAAACTGGTTATATTAGGTAAGATGGGTTTTTTTTGGCCATTGAGCTTTTTAGCAAAAATGGATCATAATTATTTGTGTTATTGTTTGCTAATGCACAGTGAATATGCTTTGTTCTTTCAACATCCAGTTGCATTTTAATGTGGTAAGTGGCTATTTGGCTAACTAGCATCCTGAATCCCACCTGTCAGTCTTTCGGTTTCCCTAGTACAAACTACTGTCGCTAGCTGATATTGCAAGTTGGTGTGTCTGGGCCTTTAAGCCAGAGGTTTTGGACTCACCCACTGAGACTTCAGGAGCTCTGAGATGCTCGTAGCCTTTGATAGCACAGGAGTATGTGACTGCTTCCTCACTGCTGACCAGCTCTCGGTACCAGGGAGACCAGTCCTCATAGAGAAGCTCTCTGTTCTTGTACCAGATGTAGACTGTAGGGTTTTCAGTCAGAGGACAGCTGGTGTTGCATATCAGTGTAACTGTCGGTCCCTCTGGAGCAGGAATCACCTGTACCTGCAGGTCTGAGATGATGGTAAATAAGATAAGAATCCATAAACTGATGTCTGTCTTTAAGTGATAAAAAAATGGCAGTCACTGTACCTGCAACACGGAGCTCGGTTTTGTTTCCCCAGCAGAGTTCTGGGTCGTCTCTGCAGCAGTAAAGATTTTCATCACTCTCTTTTAGATCTTTGATTGTTAGAGTGAAATTGCTCTCTTCAGACGAGTTGTACATTACACGGTTTCCATCTGCAGGGACCTCATTCAGGACATTCTTGGAGGCATTTTTGTACACAGTGTACCACTGCATGCTCACAGTGGGAAGTTCAGCTGAGCAGGGCAGATCCACTGACGAACCCTTTAATGCACAGATTCTGTTTGCCCGTCCAGAAACCCCTTTAACAGAAGATTTTATCAGCAAACATCTGGATTGATTTTTGCATGTTTACTAATTGTGACAATATGATATGCTGTAATTCAAGGGAATTTTCAGAGCTCATTCCAGTTGTTTTTATGGGGTGTGTGCATTTTAGGCATATTTGAAAATATATATTATAATTAGAGTAGTTCTCTCAGTCATCTGACCATTATATTTTAAAGCTTTTGTGGCAAGTGATTCTAAACTTTTGAGCAGTTATGTACAGGGCCGGGGCAAAGTGCCAAATTCAAAGTGCCTATACATGAGCAGTCTCCATGGGTCCCCCGCACTTCTTCTCTTGATCCATGTCTCTCTCACGCACCTTGTGGATTATTATTATTATTAAATTATTTGTTCATTTTTTTTTATATTATTTTTTGGGATCCTGATTTTCCTTTCTTGGGGAAAGACATGACAGTGTAATTTGGTGCTCCAGCAGCACAAGCAGTCACTCACTCGACTTTAGTTGTGTTTAGAGTCAAATCCATGTGCAGAGGTGGACAAAACCATTTTGCGCTTTTAAAGGGTCTCAAAGAGCGTCCACAATTTTGTACACAAAGTTCAGTCTTTTAACCAATTTAGTAAGCCCATTTTAATTTAGTTATGGCACTAATTAGCCTACTATAAAATAGAAAACTGCAGACAAAACCAGACTTTTTATTCCAGGCTTTTTGAGGGTCCCCCTCCTATTGGGTCCATGGGTAATCAGTCCCACTCCCCCCCTACTACTATACAGTACACCACTGGTTATGTAAATTTCCATAAAATGTGTTCAATTCTTTTAAATTTTTGTCTTTCAAAAAATATGGTTAATTTCTCCTTTTTTTCACAGATTACAGAGAATAATCACACATAAATTTGTACATATCATGTTCATAGTGTAGCATCATGTCAGAGGGGATAAACAATCAGTCATACCTGAGATGCACAGGATGAAACCCAGAAACACACATCCACCTTCTGCCAGCAACATGGCTGCTGCAGTCCTTCAGTTTCTGATCATAGAATTGATTGCATAACAGTATTTGTATCTCCTTTTTTACAACAGCCAAATTATGACCACAGTTAAAACATTAAAAATGTAACTCACCCGTCCAAACTGAAGGCAGTCTTTTGACAAAAGTGAAGGCTGAGGACGACAGAGCTTGGAGCACAAACAGCACGCAGCTCTGACATGAAAATATCTCTTCCTTTCTCTGTTGTTAATTTATTCTGAAGTGTCAGTGTTTTTGTCAGTGTTTTTACATCGAAAATGTTGATTTTATCAAATGTCATTGCTTTATCTCTTCACACATCACTGAGTCAAACATTTTCCAGCTATGTGAAGCTGAGTGTTATCTGTGGTTTGTTTGAGGGTTAGAGAAAGAAAGAGGACGAAGCTGTGAATGTAACCTTACTGATCGTTCAATGCACGTATGTTCATTAAGCCGCTGTTTGCTCATATTAATGTATCGCAGCATTATCCCAGTGATTTATTAAATGGAGCAATCAACGATGAAATAACAGGAATATTTGTGAAAATTTTAAATTCTTTTAATCCAAATTAGAAATTCTTTATAGTCAGACATTTCCAACAGAAAACAATCTAATTCTTCAGGAAGCAAAACGACATTAATCACGCAAAAAGACTGTTATTAAATAAGCAGTCACAAGAAATAACCATGGTCAAGAACATACATTCAAAATAAATACAAGTTTAGAAAAACGTGAGACATATAATGACAATAAAAGTTCAAAATGTGAAATTTAAACAAACTATGAAGAAAGACAACCATTTAACTCTTTAATAGAAATTGTTTAGACGCATTTTAAACAAGACAGGTTAGCTGATTATTTATCAATGAGAAAGTGCCAGAGAAGCAAGTCAAGCACAAACAGAAATGGAAAAGATGATAAAGCCATTTTTTAAAACTGTTCCAGACTCCTCTATATATTTGGACTATATGATCTGAATGCATTTCGAAGGAAAGTCCCTCTTCATTAATCTCTAGTACATCTCCACGGGCCCAACTGCCAAATACAGACAAATTTAACTTCCTTGATACTGTTTGCAGTTGCTCCATATTCACTTACATATCACATATCAGCAACATAAGCTAAATACACCAGCCTTATCACCCTCACTGTGGTTAGAACCCATGATGCTTTGCAGAGACACAAACAGACATGATGATGTGGGACAAAGTTATGCTGTTGTTTTTTCTTCACGTTGTCACCCATCTACCAGTCATGTGCTGTCACGTAACAAAAGAAAAAGTCAAAACATCTGTATCCAGTTTTATGCTTTTCCCCTGAACGTTACAATGTAAAACACATTTGTTTGTAAGTAGTGCGCCCTGAGTACGCATGTGTTCATTTGAGCTCGACTTGAGCAGAGCTCAAACACACACGTGTGCCCAGGGACGCTACTTTGCAGCGCATGAGACAGTTTGTACTGACATATTTTAAATTATAACGTTTTACCAACTTCATTGTAACACGGTGAAAAACTGATATACAAATGCTCATTTTACAGGTGAGGTATTCCTTTAAAATAAACAAATCTGGTCATCTCTAAGGGTTAACCCTCAAAGATGATTTTCACATTTAAAGCTTATTTCAGCAGAGTGGACTCCTCTCCTAAGTCCCCATTATAAGCACTAGAGGGAGCCAGTGATCACAGACTGAATGGGGCTCAATCCTACCAGAACTACACAGTTTCATACCAGAATAAGAGAAAAATACAATACAGTGCAATACAGTTAACTGATCTAGATCCACTTCTGTTTTTTGGCTCTCACATAGTTATATTGTGACTTTTACTTTAACGATTGCAAGATCACATTCAGATTTATCAAGGACAGAGTCAGTGCATGCTCACATTGTGTGCTTGAATTTAGGTCTGTTGGTAACTTTCAGCTCAGTTACAGTAATTTGTAATTGAAGGTCTTCTTGTACTGGCTTTAAAAAAAATTGTTTTTGGTCACACTGGTGACATGGCTCTAGGGATGACAGTGTCCGGTCCATGGTGAAATATCTTAAAAACCGTTGGATGGATTACCATAAAATTTATAGTGCAAACATTCATAGTTCTCAAAAAATGTATCCAGTGATTTTGGTGATCTCCCAACCTTCATCTATTGTCAATACAGGAAAATGTGTTTGCAACTATCAAAAGGAAAATGATAAATACATACAGTCCCTCCTCACAAGATGAACTGTAAAAACTAATGTGATTTATCGGAAAACTTGGCTAAAATCAGCTTTTTGTGATCTCGATATTTCGCTGTACCACATAGGCATATACTGCATCAGCTCTGAGCTTAAAATGTGACTCTGGAACAAAAGCATGCACAGACACCTTGAACCACCCAGGCAGATGCTACGCAGTCACTTCCTGCTGCTCAGTTGGTCTCTTCTTGCTGCAGTCCCAGGATTTATGGCCATGAGTGAGATGTTGATACACTGCAAGTCCATCTGCAGGACAAAGAGGACAGCAGAAGATGACAGAAGAACACACACACACACACACAGAGAACTGTGCACTGCTATACTTTTGAGGACAGTCGTAAAAATGTATTCCCCAGCTCCTCACCACAACCTTAAAGCAAAACTTTGCCGATTTCCAACAGAGACACAGAGCTGGTTGAAAATTGGCTCAGTTTCCCTCACCTTAACTCCAACCCTTAGCCTTACCCTAAACATTGAGTCCCAGTGCATTATAAATATTCTTTTGGCGAGATATCTCTTTCCTACGAAACTCAATTCTAACCTGATCCTTAAAACCAAGTCTGAACCATAGACTGTATGTAAGAAGTGGATGTAGCCACTGTGACATGATGGCACCCATGTGTACTACCATTTTTAAGGCTTGGGTTTGGCACTTTAGTTGTTGCCATCTTGACGTTGCGGAGCTGGAAGGGTGGAGCTATGGAGCAGTGACTGAGAACCTGAGGACACCGCCGGAGCAGCGACTTGTCAATTACAAGATAGCCATGCCCTGAAGCCTCCCATGCTTTATTATCTATTTTACTCTAACTGGGACCATAATTTACCAAATGAGCATCATGCTGTATTGAAGGAGGCTTTATTTGGCTCACAGGATGTAGACTATTGGTATCAAGCCAGTCATTGGTTGTCTATCTCAGGCAGTAAGCGTTTTCAAAATCCCTGCTGCTAGTGAAACTAGACTGCCATAGACAGACCCATCTCCACATTTTGCTTTAGTGCTGTTCGTGAAACAACAACAGCTTCTGCGCTCGCAAGCTACATGTTAAAATGTCTTTTAATGTTTTATGTGTCACATTCTTTTGTAAAGAGTTATTCATTTTAATGCCGGCCCTCGCCACTCCACCAAAACACTACACTATTTTGCAAGGGCACTGTTGCTGCATTCTGGGCTTTGCCCCGCCCATGACGATTGTGACTGGTTTAAAGAAATACAAACAACTGAGAGAGTTTTTTTTTTTTTTTTATTCTTCGTGGTTCAGCCAGACCTTTCTCCAGTACTGGCACAGGTAAGCCTGGCTACTACTTTCACATACACTTAGGGTCCGTCCCAATACTCACAATTCCCCTCAAAATTGGCCCTAGCCCTTGTTTTTGCGCGTTCCCATGAAGGGCTAGGGTGTCCCAAACTTTAGGGAAGTGCTTTTCAGCCCTTAAAAGCCCCACTTAATTTGAAGGGCCGTGCGATGCACACTTACGAACCCATCTCAACTGAGGGGAAGATTGAATTTCCCAGGATGCATTGCCAAACTATCCAGCCAGGCGAGTTTTCCAGGAAGATGGCAGCCTCCATGAGAAAGCCATCGCACAATTTAAGTACTATAAGCATGCAAAAATTCCAAAATATGTAGGAATGTGTTATGTTTCTGCATATGCATTATCTGTAAGCCTTGAGTTAGAATATGAATGCTTGAAAATCGCACAAGAAGCCTACGTTGACGATACACGCGACGTAGGTGAACACATCTGTTACGCTAATTTGCATGAACAACACTACCCCTTCGTCGCTGAGGGGAATCTATCTGGTGAGTGCACGTGAAACCAAGGGGTAAGGTTAAGGGAAGAGAATTGGGATTGGCCCTTAATTGTACATCTCTTCGGACCCAGTGGAGTCGCCTCCTGTTGGTCATTAGAAATAATGCAGGTTTAGGCACTCCAGCGTTAGCCTCACTTTTCAGATTGGAGGACACGTCTACTTCTTTTATACAGTCTATGGTCTGGACAATTACACGTGCCTTTGGAGATCTAATCGAAGGCAAGAACCAGCCAAGACGTCCAAAAATGTGCTCACTCTTGAGGTCTAAAACTCAAATTTGGATATTACAAAGATAGCTGTTAAAGCATTCACACACATACACATGACTCACCTGTCCAGTCTGTAATGTGTCAGGTTCAGCAAAGGCAGCCAGAATTTTCTTCTTCCTGGATGTTATTGATCAGATTATGCAAATGACTAATGTTAGAAACAAAGCCACAATGACTCAGTGAGAAAGCACCAAATACAGGAAGTAAAAGTACAGAAATTAAAATAGCTAATTCTAGTCGATGTCATTTACCTCATCCACAGGTAGAAGAGAAATGCCAGTAACACAACATTCAGTCTTACTATGTTAATTATTGCCACTGATTTAAAAAGAAGACACAGGATGGCCCCTATCATTCATGTCCCTATAGTGTAAGTCCCCAAACAGAGGCAAACTTTTACCTCTCAGATTTTGTCTCACCTGTCACCATGTTATTGGTCAGACAATTCAAATAACTACTGTTAAAAACAAAGTCACCAAGAAGACGTTGTTTATTAAAGGTGAAGCGAAAAACAGTCTTTTACCTCACCCACAGGTGGAGGAGAAGCAGAGGAATTGGGATCAGTAACACAACTGTCAGTCTTACTGTATTAATTATTGCCATTGACTTCCCTCGAGCTGCAGAGAGACAGAGATAGAGACAGAGATGAGACAGTTCTCACAGGTTGGAGTAAAAACAAAGCTCCTAATGTCTACAAACTTTTCACTTACAATGTAAAGGCATGCCCACCTTGAACAGTGAGAGTCTCTTCAGGGGATGTGATGTCTCTCTGGGTTTTGATACCACAGGAGTAGTTTCCTGCATGCTGACTGCTGGCTAGGTCTAGCACCAGGTGTTTGGTTTGGGTCTCTGTCAGAGTCAGAGGTCGACTGTTGAGGAACCAAATGTAGTTTGTGTTGTCAGTGAGAGGACAGCTGGTACTGCAGGTCAGTGTGACTCTCTGGCCCACTGTCACCACTGCAGAAGGAGTAAACTTCACTTTCAGGTCTGAAAGATGAAGAAGACACATGTTGGAAACTTTTGTGTGCATATCGGATAAATTCATAAAAAGGGGGATATACTGGCAAAACTGGAACATAATTTATTAAGGATATTGTCTTAAGAATTGTTGTGTTTTCATAGTCGTTTATATCTACATAGAGAGCAAGTCTTCGTTCATGAAGTCCGCAATGTTGCACCGCCATGTTTCAACAGTAGCCCAGGTTGGACAAACGAAAAACTGGCTCACGATTTTTACAAGCCCATTTGCAGCAAGCAGCCCCTCTGTGACGACATTTTTTAACAGGAAACTGCTTTAAATCATTGGGTCTGTTTGTTTTAGAGAGGACGAGACCTCTGTGGATAATTTGGCTCCCGCTGAAAACCTTCTGAATGTCTGGATCTTAAGATATCACAGGAAAAAGGTGAGCACACAATAGCTTGTGGTGGACAAGCCGCCCATCTCTGACATACTAAACAGTGTCGGAGAAACACTGATTTGTTACATGAAACTGCTTTATTCAGTGTTCTTACCGGGTCCGTTTGTCCTGAAGAGGAAGAGACCTCTGGTGATAATTTGGTTCCTGGTAAAAACCTCCTGAACAATGAACACTGAAGGATCTCTAAGCAGGAGTAGTTTTAGCTGGTTGCAATCTGCAATTGATGACACACATTATATACTTAACCATTAAAGGAACAAAAAAAAACGTCTTTTAGTGTTCATTGTTTAGGAGGTTTTTGTCGGGAGCTGAATTACCCGAAGAGGTCTCCTGCTGGACACCTGGGGTTGCTAAAACAATTTGTAGGATCCATACAAAAACTGCATGTACAGAGAAAATCAAAAAATGGCGTGCATCAAAAAAATATTCAAGAATTTCTACAATCAGGCCTCCACCTCACCATCTGCATCACCAATTTCCCGTCTCCAAAATGCTGGTAAGCATGGATCAAAGTTTCTCCCATCAAGCCTGTTTTTATAGATCACAACGTTTGCGTGGGAAGTAGCGTACGCCTCTTTCGGGCCTCGTTTTGTGTGTACACAATGTTTATAAATGAGACTCCTGGTGATATAATCTGCTAAAAATACTAAATAAAGCAGTTCACATTTAAAAAACAGTGGTCTGTTCTAGAGCCAGTGTTTGATTTGTCCATTTTGGGCTACTGTAGAAACATGGTGGTGCAACCAGGCAACTCAAACAATTCTTATTCTCAGGTTATTATACACTAAAGAAAACATACTTATCTCACTATATAATGACGAAAACTCTGTCTGTCTGTGTGTGTGTTCCACGTTTTTCTCCTCACTGACTTGGTCAATCCATGTGAAATTTGGCACAGTGGTAGAGGGTCATGGGAGGATGCGAATGGAGCAATATTACATCAATTGGCCAAAGGGGGGCGCTATAGCAACTGATTGAAATTGCAAACCTTTTATGGGCATATCTCATTCCCTGTATGTCGTAGAGACATGAAACTTTGCACAGAGATGCCTCTCCTCATGAGGAACACATTTGCCTCAAGAACCCATAACTTCCGGTTCTGTAGATTTTCCGCCATTTTGAATTTTTTGAAAAACGCTTCAAATCGATCTCTTCCTANATGGGGGCGCTAGAGAGCTAATTTCTTATCTAGCCCTAACCGCCATATGGATTTTTACTAAACTTGGTAGATATGTAGAACAGGACGCCTCAAGGTGACTGGAGAAATTTGACACACACACACCATGTGAAACTGTACGTGGGCAACTGTGCACTCAGTGGGTATGGACCAGTTATATTATTTTCCATGTCTGCCAATATATCCCCTTAAATCCCACATCGGACCTTTAAGTATGAATGCAGTATTGTATGCATTAAGTTACCTGTGACAATCAGTGTAACGACAGAGAGACCTGTCTGTTTCCATCCTCCTTCATTTGTTATGAGTCTGAATATGTATTCTGCTGAGTCATTTCTCTTCAGGTTTTTAATTCTCAGGATGTGGTGGTTCTTTTTGTTCTCATGATACTCCACACGACCTGCAGCCTCAGTCAGCCTCTCTGCAGCTTTCTTGCCCATTCTCTTTATTTTATACCACAATTTAGCCTTGGGCTGCTGGTTGTCAGGATACGAGTATTCACTTGTAATGTTCACTGAAGAACCTTCCAGAGCACAAATCCTCCTGCTGTCATAATTCACACTCCAGCAGTTCTTATCCTTAACACCTGAAAAAAAGTACAATTTTACTGTAGCTGAAGATATTGACTTTATTATGCATGAATGTTTCAGATGTACCAGCTTCAAAATGTAAATTCAAGTTGAGTCTTCTGTCAGTGTGAGCCAAGCAATCCTCAAATTCATGACTTGAGCCTGACACAAGTAAAGTCATGTGACATGCGCCCCAAACCTCTGCAGACTTGGATGCATATGCTTTCTTTATATATAGTGTTTGAGAGTGATACCCACTGTTACAATAGCAGTGAAAACTGTAGGTCACACACAGACAGACAGCGAGGCCCAATATGAGGACTGGTTACAGACCATGAGTTGGTTCGTACTCACAGACTTCAGCAGAGCGCAGGTCCTCGTGGCCCTTTACAGCACAGGAGAAGCTTTCAACAGCATGTCTGTTCTTGTACCCTTTATAGGCAGTATGACGGGCAGTCACGGGGCAGCTGGTGTGACAGGTCAGTGTGACATGGCTCCCTGCAGGTGTCCTCTGAACATGGACTTCTGTTTGAAAATGATATATGCACTGACAGAATGTGTAGAACTTGTGCTGGTTGATAACTCAACATTTTTGTTTATCGACTTAAAGTAGGATTGTACCGTGATGAAATGATCACATCAAGTTTTTATCCAACAAATTCCTGTTTTCCAAAAGAATAACTTTAAGCAACCTGTAGTTTAAATACAAGCTAAACTGGTGACTGAACATTTGATCTGACACATATAGATAACGGTAGATCATTGCTTTAAAAATCAGTGTGAAATGTGTAATAGAACCTAAAAAATATCTAAAAATAAAATGATTAACAGATATAAAACCATGTTATGAACACCAGTGTGTAAATATTCATTTTTGTTTGAAACAAAAATGAAAGGAACAAGCAAAACAAAATATATGTATACTGTATAAAATATACATATATTTTGTTTTGCTTGTTCCTGTCATTTTCATTGTATACATCTAAAGGGAACCGTACAAAACAAGTCATATATAAAGGGCGGTGTAATAAGCTCAGGCTTCAGCCCACACCTTTTCAGTCAGCATGAACTTGCTTTGATGTGTCACTGCTTCAAAAGTAATGGCTCACTATTACTATACTTAATTTGTTATTTTTTCTTATCTATATTTGAGTTGTATAACTTGGAAAATGAAAAAAATAAACTAAACTAGAAATTTAACTAAAAATGTATGTGACTTTGTTCACATTTGCCATATTAAAAAATATTTATATCCATATTGTGATTGATTTTAATCACATCACTCTATTCAGAATGATATACTTTTTAAAAACGAGCCCATCACAGTTACTCTCCAGTACATTATGCTTCATTCAATAAATATTTTCTGTTGCGGGGAAACTTCACCTCTGGGATATGTAATGGTGCAGGGCTCATCCACTGGTGAGTGTTTGTAAGAACACATTCTTCCTTTAGCATAAGTCACATTAAAGCAGGTCAATGTGACAGAATCTGGGGAGAAAAACAGCATTCGGTATTTTCAGTGGTGAAATTGGTCACAGTATTTCTAAAACGTTGTAAGGTTTCAGTGAGAGTAACTTCACACGCTTAAAATCTTGTGTTTGCTGAACCCTTGTGGTTTAACTTTTCACCTGCTGTAGAGATGAAGGCAAAATGTGTAGGGTTATAGTTAGATTACTGAATGGGCCTACTAGGCACAGGCCCAGGGGCCCAAAGTGTCAGAGGGGCCCCTAACACTCACTTGAAAATGTCATTCACCTTAACACATCCTGACCAGGAAGAGAGACAAAAGAAGAGACACAAAAAACCCCACAAAGGAACTGACTCAAAATGATTAAAAAAAGACATAAAATTTCCCCCGAATAACACAAATCAACCACAAGGAGACCAGAATGACCCCAAAAAAACCACAAAAATGGGCAAAACTACTACAAAGACAGATAACAACATCACAACGAGATGTAAAGGAACTGCAAAGATAAATGAAAAGACCAAAAATACCACAAAGAGACACAAAACAACCATAAGGGGACACAAAATCATTGCAAAGTGACTCAAAATGACAAAAAAAAAAGACATAAAATTTCCCCCAAATAACACAAATCAACCAAGAGGAGACAAGAACGACCACAAAGAAACACAAAACCACGGATTCATAACGACCATAAAGAGATGCAAAGGAACTGCAAAGAGCCACAAAATATCTACAAAAATGGGCAAATCTACCACAAAGAGACACAAAACCACCACAAAGAGATGTAAAGGAACTGCAAAGAGACATGAAATATCTACAGAAATTGACAAAACTACCACAAAGAGAAACAAAAACACCACAAAGAGATGTAAAGGAACTGCAAAGAGACATAAAATATTAACAGAAAATGAATGAAACTATCACAAAGATGAACAACACCACAAAGAGATGCAAAGGAACTGCAAAGAGACATAAAATATCTAAAAAAATTGGGCAAAACCACCACAACGCCATTGCAAGGTGACTCAAAATGATAAAAAAAAGACATAAAATTTCCCCCAAATAACACAAATCAACCACAAGGAGACCAGAATGACCCCAAAGAAACACAAAACCACAAAAATGGGCAAAACTACTACAAAGAGAGACAACAACATCACAAAGAGATGTAAAGGAACTGCAAAGATACATGAAATATCTACAAGAATGGCCAAAACTAGCACAAAGAGACACAACAACCATAAGGAGACACAAAATCATTGCAAAGTGACTCAAAATGAACAACAACCATAAGGAGACACAAAATCATTGCAAAGTGACTCAAAATGACCAAAAAAAGACATAAAATTTCCTCAAAAAGACACAAATCAACCACAAGGAGACAAGAACGACCACAAAGAAACACAAAACCACAGATTCATAACGACCATAAAGAGATGCAAAGGAACTGCAAAGAGACACAAAATATCTACAAAATGGGCAAAGCTACCACAAAGAGACACAAAACCACCACAAAGAGATGTAAAGGAACTGCAAATTGACACAAAATATGTCCACAAATAGGCAAAACTACCACAAAGAAACACAAAAATACCACAAAGAAACACAAAAATACCACAAAGAGATGCAAATTAACTGCAAAGAGACACATAATATCTACAAAAATGGGCAAAACTACTGCAAAGAGACACAAAACCACCACAAAGAGAAACAAAAATACCACAAAGAGATGTAAAGGAACTGCAAAGAAACATAAGATATGTCGAAAAATGGACACTTGATGGCCAGTATGAACAGGAGGAATGATGACAGAGACCGATAACTTGTGCTGCCTACACATGGCATGTGAGCGTCGTATTAAGATAAACTTGAAAGAAAAATAACACTGTGTCCTTTAAGATTTATCTGAAAGTTGTAACATAAATAAGGTGACAGTTTTTCATGAGCTTCTATAATCAGACAGCAGATTTTGTAACATGATAAGCTAAATGCTAATCGTTGTCACTCACCCACTGAGACTTCAGGAGCTCTGAGATGCTCGTAGCCTTTGATAGCACAGGAGTATGTGACTGCTTCCTCACTGCTGACCAGCTGGTGGTACCAGGGAGACCAGTCCTCATAGAGGAACTCTCTGTTCTTGTACCAGATGTAGACTGCAGGGTTTTCAGTCAGAGGACAGCTGGTGCTACATATCAGTGTAACTGTCTGTCCCTCTGTGGTGGGAATCACCTTCAGCTGCAGGTCTGAGATGGTGATGTACAATATAAGAACTCATGCACTGATTATTGTTAAAGTAGTAAATGAATACACTATTGTCAACCACTGTACCTGCAACACGGAGCTGAACAGGACTTTGCTTGCAGTTTTCTGGTTTGCTGGTAGTTTCTTTGCAGCAGTAAACCTTTGCATCACTCTCCGTCAGATTTTTGATTTTTAGAGTAAAGTTACTCCCTGCAGACGTGTTGTACGTTACACCATCTGCAGAGAGCTCATTCTCAACATACTTGGAGCCATCCCAATGTACAGTGGACCATGTCATGCTTGAAGTGGGACGTTCAGCTGAGCAGGGCAGATCCACTGATGAACCTTTTAAGGCACAGATGCTGTTTGCTCGCCCTTGAGCCCCTTTAACACAAGATTTCATTAGCAAACATTTGGACAGATTGATACTTCTGAAATCATACATGTTGATACCAATCATTTTTTGTAGTAATAATATATAGCAAACCATTTGTGTGACTACTCTGAGAGCTGATATATGAGTTTTCTGTGCTTCTTTTTTATAAATCTCATAGATCATTAATATTTTATTTGACACACATTATTACTACACAGTTTTAAACAAGATCGGATCTCAGATCAGAGATGTCCTGACTTTAGTTTCTAGATTTGGCAGAGCACAAAAAGGCTGGATCCTACATATCATTGATTGTTATCACTTTAAAGGGAAAGTTTGATATTTTTCAACCTGGATCCTATTTCTCATGTTTTTGTGTCCAAGAAAATAATTTTTGAAACTGGTCCAGTATTGAGTGAGACAGTTGCAGCCAGCAGCCACAGAACAGGCTGCAATGTAATCACTTGGGGCACGTTTGCACCGTCAATTTACGTCCACTAGAAGTTGCTTGTTTTTGCCACGGACAGGCTCATTGTTATTCTAAGTGTCTGAATAGTTATGGAAAGGATTCCTGCAGAGATAGACGTTTTTGTTAAAGTGTCAGATTGTTTTTGTTTACCTCAAAATTGCTATCACCAATCTCACCAGACTCCATTGACATAAAGAGTAATTTAAGTGTGTATAGAGCCAGCATATTCTCACATCTAACTGGGTGAATTCAGGGTTTATTTCAACCAAACCAGAGTTGGTGACTGTTGGAACAGTGAAAAGATAAACTCTGCTTTTTGTTAGTTTTATTTTGTTTCTGTCAACTTTGACTGAGGCGTGTTTCACGATGATAAAATTACTGCTAATTTAGATACAGTCTGGTGGGTTTGGTGATGGTGATTTTGGTTAAACAAAAAGGATCTTACTATTTAAAGGAAATGACCACTTTAGAATGAAAATACAGACAGTACTTACTCACCCTCATGCCGACAAGAAGTCCAGTGTAGTTTTTTAATCCACAAAACTCGTTCGGGGTATCGGAGGATAACAGCTAGCCGCATTTTTCCATACACTTAAAGTGCATGGAACCCACGTCCAAAATCATTTTGAAAATGTAATAAAACTCCGCTAATGCATTTCAAAAATGTCAGAACGGCTCGTCCGTCGTAATCCAAGTGCCCTGAAGCTGCGGCATGCAAAATTGACTTGAAAAGTCAAGTAGTTACTGAGGAACTAATGAGGAACTAATGAGTAGTTACTGAGGAACTACGGTACACAAAATTCGAGTAGTTACTGATGAACTAATTAGGAACTAATGAGTAACTAATGAGGAACGAATGAGTAACTAATGTGTAACTAATGAGGAACTAATGAGTAGTTACTGATGAACTAATTAGGAACTAATGAGTAACTAATGAGGAACGAATGAGTAACTAATGTGTAACTAATGAGGAACTAATGAGTAGTTACTGAGGAACTACGGTACACAAAATTAGAGTAGTTACAGATGAACTAATGAGGAACTAATGAGGAACTAATGAGTAGTTACTGAGGAACTACGGTACACAAAATTAGAGTAGTTACTGATGAACTAATGAGGAACTAATGAGGAACGAATGAGTAGTTACTGAGGAACTAAGCTACACAAAATTAGAGTAGTTACTGGGGAACTAGTGAGGAACTAGTGAGGAACTAATGAGGAACTAATGAGTAGTTACTGAGGAACTACGGTACACAAAATTAGAGTAGTTACTGGGGAACTAGTGAGGAACTAATGAGGAACTAATGAGTAGTTACTGAGGAACTAAGCTACACAAAATTAGAGTAGTTACTGGGGAACTAGTGAGGAACTAATGAGGAACTAACTATTAGTTAATGGTCAGTTCTTCAGTAACCCCTGATCAAATTTCAGAGGAGTAGCTACTGAGGAACTAATGAGGAACTAACTATTGGTTAATGGTCAGTT
>NC_065510.1:8388290-8390879 GCF_006386435.1 Epinephelus moara | reverse complement strand
TAGTTCCTCAGTAACTACTCATTCGTTCCTCATTAGTTCCTCAGTAACTACTCATTAGTTCCTCATTAGTTCCTCAGTAACTACTCATTAGTTCCTCAGTAACTACTCTAATTTTGTGTACCTTATTGTAAAGTGTTACCTGAGCATTTGTTAATATATTTTATAGCTCTACATTCTATCATGATTTGGTACTTTGAATATGCACAAGGTCGATAAAAGCATGCACAAGTAAACTCTCTATTTTCCTCCGAGACTTTTCATTTTTTGGATTTGGTATCCATAGCAAGCCTATCTGGGTTGTGATGTCCACATGAAGCTTCATGAACCACCAGTTGTATTTGCTGAACCCACTAGATGGCGCTCTTGGTGTAACAAAGAAGGCTCAAGGGATGGCAGTGCAATTTGGTTTCAACCCTTTGTTAAACATAGAGTGCCAGAGTGGACCCAAACAATAAAGAAAATGGTTCATGAAGTGTTATTTGGCCATTTCTAGTTGAAACCAAACTGCATTGCCATCCCTTGAGCCTTTTTCATTATACCAAGCGCGTCATCTAGTGGGTTCAGCAAATACAACTGGTGGTTCATGAAGCTTCATTTGGACATCACTATATCTGGGGAAACTTGAGACTAGACAACACGATTGAGATTCATCAAAATTCAAAGGAAGGAGGCGCCAGGTTGTAGACATGTGATGCACATTGTAGTTAACAAAACATTAAATTCATTTTTGTGTTCAGTAAATAGGCTACAATTGTTTTTACAAATGGAGAATGTGAGAGTCACTTTAGGGCTACAACAATAATAAAAATCTTAAAATAACCTTTAATCATTTCCATTTAATTTTTTTCAGAGCCACAGTGAGCCACTGGGGAGGGGCTAAAGAGCCGCATGTGGCTCCAGAGCTGCAGATTACTTCCTCTGCATTGGTCACTTGACACAAAATCATGAGACAAATGGGTGCAGGTTAAGAAACACTGAACATACCCTTAAATCATCACTTAATTTTTCAGCTAGTGCAATCATTTGATCAAAATTTCCACTAGTCCCGTACTCTGATTATGACTACTTGCTAAACAAATGCAATTGTTGGTGAACATTACACCCTCATAGCATTAGCATAGCATTGTCATGGTGAGCATGTTGGTATGCTGATGTTTGTGCATAAATAGGACCTCACAGAACCACAGGGAACATTATACAAACGTTTTCACAGGCTGAGCAGTACTCCTTGTGATGAGTCAACCTCATGCATAAAATTGGTGGAGTGCCCTTTAAGAATCATATGTTAAACCCACTGCACATAGAGCATCATGCTAGAAGTTTAGCATGGCATAAAGATGAATAAACACACATTCATACTTGAGATGTACAGGATGAAACATGTCAGCACACACCCAGCTTCGGCCCAAAGCATGGCTACTGTCGTCTCTGTAAACTCGGAATGAGAAAAAAAAAAATAATAACAGTATTTATAGATGTCTTTGCAATGACGCATTGATGCAAATCAAATTCATATATAAATATTACTCACCAGTCTTTTGCTGTGTAAAGGCTGAAGAGGACAGAATGTACGGTTGGTCAGTGTGCAGAAGGTGATCACACACAGCATGTAGCTCCAACATCCTATCTTCACTTCCTTCCTCTGTAAGTGATTAAACTCTTGATTCTATCTGCAGGCAGCTCATATATTCACTTCACACGTTATCATTAATAATGATTTCTGATGTTCCGACTTTCTACGTAACGCAGCACTATTAAATAACAACACTGAAGAGAGCGTTAACTGTGGTCGGTTTGAACAAACATAAACTTACTGACTTTATAAACTATATAATGACTTTTTGAAGCAGAAAATTTATTGCATTATAAGCAAGTCAAAGCAAAATCAGTCACAACAAATAATGATGTTTATTAGGGTCCCCATTAGCTAATGCCCTAGCATCAACTCGTCTCCCTGGGATCCAACACATAAATTATACCATTTAATAAACAATTATGTACATTACCGTAAAATTCAATTAATAGCCCGGGCTATTATTTGCTTAAATCACTGAAATCAACAGGCCTATATTTGGGACAGGCCTTTAATTCCTTTTACACAAAACTGTTGCTCAGCAAAGATGGGAAATGCAATCAAATTGTTTATTCAAACTAGTATGAATATCACTTGTATAAAAATTAGGCTGCAGATAATATATCAGTTATGAATCGTTCATTTGATCTAGCTCTGACAGACAGTGCATTAAAGGGGAACTAAGGTTTTGTTCAACCTAGGCCCTATTTTCCGATCTACTTTTGTCTAAATGAGTGATAGGATGTTCAATATTTGACATTTCTCCTGTGAGCGCGCGCTATTTTAAATAATAGCTCCTCTCCTGTGGAATCATCTCCCTGTTACGGTACGGGAGGCAGACACCGTCTCCACATTTAAGACTAGACTTAAGACTTTCCTCTTTGATAAAGCTTATAGTTAGGGCTGGCTCAGGCTTGCCCTGTACCAGCCCCTAGTTAGGCTGACTTAGGCCTAGTCTGCCGGAGGACCCCCCTATAATACACCGGGCACCTTCTCTCCTTCTCTCTCTCTCTCTC
>NC_065510.1:8372637-8388049 GCF_006386435.1 Epinephelus moara | reverse complement strand
TCCCTCAGTTGCTCTTCCTGAGGTTTCTACCGTTTTTTTTCCCGTTAAAGGGTTTTTTGGGGAGTTTTTCCTGATCAGCTGTGAGGGTCATAAGGACAGAGGGATGTCGTATGCTGTAAAGCCCTGTGAGGCAAATTGTGATTTGTGATATTGGGCTTTATAAATAAAATTGATTGATTGATTGATAGTCTTAACTTTAAGGTGCGGACACACCAAACTGACATCAAAGAACTAGCGGCGACGAAAGCCAACTGTTTCACTACAGGCAGATTCGCTCGCTACAGGGGCGAGGAAATAAAACCTGAACAGCCAATCAGAGTGATCTCTCTCACCGCCGAGCTCTGCCGCCGATTCAACATGCTCAATCGGCCGAAAAGCCACCGACGCCGAAGTGCTGACAGTGTGGGACACATCGCAAAAACTTGGGTGACAGACGCTCACCGACGGCCTGACTTTGGTCGACGGCTGTCGGTCAGCTTGGTGTGTCAGGGCCTTAAGGGAAAATTCTAAGAAAATGTCACAATTCTAAGAATTTTTTAGAATTTCATCACCAGAAGCAGCTTTGCGAATATGGCCCCTGGCATCTAATTGGTCTCGTGCATTTATTTGTCAAAATGTGTAGCCACACCAGGATAGTAAAAGGGACTGGATGTTTTATTGGAACAAGGCTTTTAATGAAAGCGTTACAGTATATACATTAAAATATCACATGACATGCAAAAAGAGGAAAAAAAGGATTACATATTAGATGTTTGACAAGAATATGAATTAAAATCTGGTGTACATTTGGAAAAACATAAGAGATTATACAACTTAAGAGAAGCTATTAAATGGATTTCATAATGAACTGATACAGCAAATATAAACAGACAGTAGAAAAAGTTACTGAATCATCATATGCCAGAGGTCTATATTCACCTATTTTTTAACACCCAATTATGTAATTTCCTGCTACATCTGTGGAGCCTAACAAAGGACTGATAAATACATATCTCCCCCAACTGTATGTGGCCATCTGTTGCAGCTGCAAAATACATCTTCACTACATAAACGCCCCAGCTAATATTAAAACAGCTGTTAAAATGACAACAACACAACAAACCTTAAATCAAGCTGCATTCATTTGTTTTGCCACTCTGGGAAAGAACAACTGCACAACAAGCTGACAAAGCCCTGACTTACATTCACATCCATCAGACACACATTAACATTATAATTCATGTAAAGCCATCATTCACTCCCAATCTGATTTAAGAGGTGTCTTTGCACTGTTCAGATCATCTCAGCCCAGCTTGTACCTAAATGATAAAGACAGGCAGCTGCTGCACACTGTGTGGAGCGTCCTGTGTGGATGCTTAGCCACACAGTACACAGTGTCTTCTTGGCGTGTGCTGGGTCCCTCTGTGCTGCAGGACTCATGACCATGACTGAGATGTTCTCACACTGCGAGCGTGTCTGCAGGGCCGTTAAAACGGAGAGGATGACGCGGAGGGACATTTCAAATTACTGTTAAAACAAAGTCACTAAGAAGATGTCTCTTACCTCATCCACAGGTGGAAGAGAAGAAGAGGAATCGGGATCAGCAATGCAACCGTCAGTCTGACTGCATTAATTATTGCCATTGGAACATCCATCTTTGGGCCTAGAGAAAGATGGATGATACATTTCTTCCTGATTGGAATACTAACAAAGCTCCTAATAACTTTTCACTTACAATGTAAAGGCATACCTACCTTGAACAGTGAGAGTCTCTTCAGGGGACGTGATGTCTCTCTGGGTTTTGATACCACAGGCGTAGTTTCCTGCATGCTGACTGCTGGCTGGGTCTAGCACCAGGTGTTTGGTTTGGGTCTCTGTCAGAGTCAGAGGTCGACTGTTGAGGAACCAAATGTAGTTTGTGTTGTCAGTGAGAGGACAGCTGGTACTGCAGGTCAGTGTGACTCTCTGGTCCTCTGTCACCACTGCAGAAGGAGTAAACGTCACTTTCAGACCTGGAAGATGGTTAGAGATGTTAGTTATCTTTTAAACTTGACTGTGCCTATTGGGTAACCTAATGCAGCCATGTATGTACAATGTGGTGTATTAATTTCTACATCATGTCTGAACCAGCTTTCTGTCCTGTTGCTCTCTTGAATTACCTGTGACAACCAATGTGACTCCAGAGAAATCAGACAGTTTCCATTCTTCACCTTTACGCTGGAGTGAGAATATGTATTCTGCCGAGTCATTCTTCCTCAGATTTGTAATTCTCAGGATGTGGCTTTTGTTAATTTTGTCATGATACCTCAGACGATCTGAACTGGCTGTGAGATGTTCAGCATTCTCTTCACCACTTCTCTTTACTTTATACCATAATTTAAACTCTGGTGGCCAGCTGTCTTGATGCGAGTATTCACTTGCAATGTTCACTGAAGAACCTTCCAGAGCGCAGATTCTCCTGCTGACATAATTCACATCCCAGCAGGACTTTTCCTCAGCACCTGAAATATATATGAAAGACCAAATTCATCACTTTAAATAAGTGTTTAAACCTGCAATCACTCATTTCTTCCATTGAAAAACACAATAGTTAAAGCTTAAAAACCCAAAGGCTGCCTGATTAGAAAGTGGTATTGATGTTTTTGTGGTTGCCCTGGTGATGTTCAGTGGCACCACCAAGGGGTGGCCATGCCCAGTGGTTAGCATTGTTGCCTCATTGCAAGAGGGTTCCTGGTTCGAACCCAGGGTGGGGGGCTCAAACCCCAGGTTGGGGGAGCCCTTCTGTGTGGAGTTTGCATGTTCTCCTCTTGTCAGTGTGGGTTTTCTCCAGGTACTCCAGCTTCCTCCCACAGTCCAAAGACATGCAGGTTAATTGGTGACTCTAAATTGTCCCTGTGAATGTGACGTGAATGATTGTCTGTCTCTATGTGTCAGCCCTGTGATAGTCTGGCGATCTGTCCAGGGTGTACCCTGCCTCTTGCCCAGTGTCAGCTAGGATAGGCTTCATGATAGAATTCCTGAAATTCAGTTATGGCTTTTGGTTTTGGTGTGCCACCTTAAGATTTTCAGTGGCCACCATCTGGCCACCCATCTGAAAAATGTCTGGGGTCACCACTGGTGATTATTTAAATGATGCTTACTATTGTTGCCTTTCAAGCACTCTGACACAAATGTTGTAACAGACCAAAAACTGCTTCATACTCACAGACTTGAGCACTGTGCAAATCCTCGTGGCCTTTTACAGCACAGGAGAAACTGTCACCTCTGGGAACTGTAAAGTGTTGACCCTCAAAGTTCCTGTAGAGAAGTTTAGTCCTCTGGCTTCTAATACCAACTTTTTGCCAGTACCACCTATATGCGGCCTGAGGGTCAGTCAGAGGACAGCTGGGGGTACAGGTCAGTCTGACAAAGTCCTCATCTAAAGGAGTCCTTTGAACATGTACTTCTGTGAAGAGATGACAAATACACTGTAGTTACTGTCCGATGTTACATTAGGAAAATTAATTAATCAAATACACAACTTATTTAAAAGAAAGGCACTCTTGCGCTTCAGCCAAAAATAAAACTGGATCGGTGTTCACAGCACAGGACAAAATAGTAGACAGTACATCAAGTGGGCCACTTCAAAAAATGACTGAACCCAAATGAAAGGAGGCTGGAGCACTCGATAAAATTGCAGAGATTTTAATAAGGTGCAAACAGACTGACGTTTCGACGCTACTGCGTCTTCTTCAGAGTCAAACAGGGAGAAAAAAAAAAAAAAGAAAGAAAGAAAGAAAGAAAGAAAGAAAGAAAGAAAGAAAAATATATATAATTATAATAATAATAATGATATTTAATAAATAAAATATAGAAATAATAATAATGATAAAAAAGAACGAGAAAAGAGAGAAAAAAATAAATAAATAAAAATAAAAATAAAATAATATAATATAAAAAAATAAAATGATAATAATGACAATAAATACTAATAATAACAACATTATTATTAGTAGTATTTATTTTATTTATTGTCATTATTATCATTTTATTTTATTTTATTTTATATTATTTTATGTGTATATATATATATATATATAATTTATTTATTTATTTTTTATTAGTATTTATTTATTAGTATTTATTTTATTTATTGTCATTATTATCATTTTATTTTATTTTATTTTATGTTATTTTATGTGTATATATATATATATATATAATTTATTTATTTATTTTTTATTAGTATTTATTTATTAGTATTTATTTTATTTATTGTCATTATTATCATTTTATTTTATTTTATTTTATGTGTGTATATATGTATGTGTATATATGTGTATATATATATGTATATATATATATATATATATATATAATTTATTTATTTTTATTTTTTATATTATATTATTTTATTTTATTTTTATTTTTTATTATTTTTTTTCTCTCTTTTCTCGTTCTTTTTCATCATTATTATTATTTCTATATTTTATTTATTAAATATCATTATTATTATTATAATTATATATATTTTTCTTTCTTTCTTTCTTTCTTTCTTTTTTTTTTTTTTTCCTCTAATCTTCATCATTCTTAGGGGGAGTGTTTTCTGTTTATGGATTGCTGATTCTTTACACCCTGTTTTTGATGAGTGCCTCAACAGGATTGGTTAATTTCTCCCTCATCCTCATTTACCAATGAGATACTGTTTGAGTTTCAGGATGTGGGTATTTAACTGCCACTGTTCTACCAATACCTGTTTGACTCTGAAGAAGACGCAGTAGCATCGAAACGTCAGTCTGTTTGCACCTTATTAAAAGCTCTGCAATTTTATCGAGTGCTCCAGCCTCCTTTCATTTGGGTTCAGTCATTTTTTGAAGTGGCCCACTTGATGTACTGTCTACACAACTTATTTGATCGTTGCAACTTTAAGAAATAATGAAAAAAAAAATTCGCAACGAGGTGAAACTGTTTCAGAAAAAAGTTGCAGCAGTGTGAACTGGCCTGTATGAGCTTGACTCAAGCTGGCTGATAGCATCAGCTGCAACTCTGGTCAAATTGCCAGCAGCTGGTTTTAGAACTTAATACATGTCACCTGTTTCTACAGTCAGTCGGCTTGAAGAGAAATCTGCTGGTCAAATCAAAATGACTACAGATGATGTGTTCGCTTGCTGCAGCAGGTGCTCCGTGTTGGGTTGTGTGTTCTCACAAGTTCTTATTCTGTACTTTTATTGTGAAGCTGTGCACTCGGTGGAGGTCACATGAGCCTCTTGCGCCAATGAAAGTGATTAGCGCATTTTTGTTGTTGTTGTGTGTGGTGTCATATTGCCATGTGTGAGTTCCAGCAGTGGCCATGTGAAAAAGGATGTGAATAAAGAAACGAAAGAAGAGATGATGTTGGTTTTTCCCGTCCTAAAATGGACGGAACAGCAGAAAGCTCCACAGGTTATGGGCCCAGGTGCAGTACAGGAGGATGGCAGCAGAGACTAGTTTTCGACGGAGACGAAGACAAATACGAACTTTGGGAGGTAAAGTTCCTCGGCCACATGAGAATATTAGGCCTGAAAGACACGATCCTCGCCACTGATAACGTCGGCGCAGAGATTAAAGGCATACTGTACCCAAAAATTAAAATTCAGCCATTATCTACTCACCCACATAAAAAGTTGTTTGGAAAAACGTCATTTGAACTCTGTTTTTAGCCTCATTGTAGCCTGTAGCTCTAACTGCCTCTCTGTGCACCGCACTCAACTTTTTATGTCGGGGCTTCAGGACACTTGGATCACTGTGGACGAGCAGTATGGAGATATTTTGTGGTTTCAATTATGTGTTTTTGGACGTTTTAATCTGGGGTGCCGTCAGCCTGCATTAGATGGAGTTGTGCTGCTACCCCCTCTCCCCTTGGATCTCTGCAAGGGATTTGAGGGCTCTAAAACTTCACCAGAGCCTCCCTCGGTATATGGGTGAGTAGATAATGGCTGAATTTTCATTTTTGGGCGCACTGTCCCTTTAATGCAGAATGCTACGCAGAGCTAATACAGTTCCTCGACGACCGAAGCCTTACGTTGGTGATGAGAGACGCCTCAGACAATGGCAGAAAAGCACTACAAATATTACCGAACCACTACACCAGTCAGGGTAAGCCCAGGATTATTACCCTGAACACAGAATTGACTTCGCTAAGAAAGGAGCCAGAAGAAACTGTGACAGACTACATCATCCAGACTGAAAAGGTAGTAACATCACTACGAAGTGCAAAAGAAATAATTAGTGACGGACTTATAATCGCAATGATTTTGAAAGGACTTCCAGAGCCATATAAGCCATTCAGCCAAAGCAGTCAAGAGTTGACTTTCACTGAGTTCAAAGGTAAACTGTGAAGCTATGAAGAAACAGACAAGTTTGACACAAAGATAAAGTCAGACAATGTAATGAAAGTGGACGTGTCATCCGAGACATGTTATGGATGTGGATACTGCAGTCATTTTGCACGAGACAGCCGTCAAAAAGGAGCCGCGAAATGGTGCAGCTACCACAAAAGCTCAACACACAGCGATGAGACATGCAGGAGGAAAACGCTGCACAAAGATGACGCAAAACAATCTGCAGAGAAACAAGAAGGTCGTGACGAAGAACAAACCTTCGTATTCAAGATTAGTCAAGAGTTTCTCCCAGACAACATTAAGGGAAATGGACTGATGGTGGACTGTGGAGCAACATCTCACATGATAACAGAGGAAAGTAAGTTTACAAGATCTGACAAGACTTTCAATCCACAACAACACTTTATGGAGCTTGCGGATGGCACCAGGGAGAACAACGTGGCTCTCAAGCGAGGAGACGCAGAGGTGATGCTATGGGACCAAAAGGGGAGAAACGTCATGATAACACTGAAGAGGGCCCTGTTTATACCATCGTATCCTCAGAGCATCCTCTCAGTAGAAGCAGTAACAGCTGATGGAGTCAAAGTGATTATCCGGAAAGGGAAGAATGAACTGACAACCAAAGATGGGACTGTTTTCCACATCAAGGAGCTGGAAAGACTATACTACATTGAAACCGTAAATAACAATGAAAAATGGGTTGATTACTCAGTCAATGACATAATGTCCAAGGACAAAGTGAATTTAACATGTGATGTCAAAACATGGCATGTAATACTGGGACACTGTAACATTGATGATGTGTTGAAACTACCTGATAGTAGTAGGCATGAAAATCACAGGTGAAACTAAGGTAGACTGTAATGTTTGCACAGAGGGAAAATTCACCAACAGTAGAAGTAGGAAGGCTGATGCAAAAGCTTGTGCGCCCCTAGAGTTAGTACATACTAGCCATGTTTCCATCAGCCTGTTTAGATGCGCATCTAGAAGTATCGCATCGGAAAATTATGATGGAAACGCCAAAATTCAAATTAAAATCCCCTGATTCGCACAAACGAAAATACGCTCGCTTTAGCCGGGCTTTGGTTGATTTGAAAAAATGTTGATTCGCAAAACGGGGGATGGAAACAGTTATGTTCGAATTAAGTTTGATGTAGCGCACCTCTCTCCATAGTGATATCCACACTCTGGGTCGGGAAGGCGGTAATGCATTTACAAGCTGGTTGCCAACCGCCAGAAGGTAATGCATTTACAAGCTGGTTGCCAACCGCCAGAAAACGTAGAAGAAGAAGAATGCGAGACGTGTTTTGTTTCCGGTTCTGCGGAAAACTCGCGCAAGTTCGTAGTTTTCACCAAAGTCTGTACATTTAATGGAAACACACAAGATTCGTATTTCTTTTAATGCGCATTTCCCAATGATTCAAATCACTTTTGGATGGAAACATAGCTACTGACTTAGCAGGTCCAATAAAGCCAACTGGTCAAGATGGGCACAAATATGCCATCTCATTCACAGATGATTTTTCAGGGGCAGTGACTGTTTACTTCCTTAAAAATAAGAGTGAAGCAACATTGGCCACAAAGAAGTTCGTTGCAGACAGTGCACCTTGTGGTAGCGTCAAGTGTATCAGATCAGATAACGGTACAGAGTACACAAGCAAGGCTTTTCAGGCACTGTTAAGAGATAAAGGTATAAGGCACGAGACGTCATCTCCTTACTCTCCTCATCAAAACGGTACAGCTGAAAGACAGTGGCGTGAAATGGGGAGGTGCATGTTAATAGAAAAGGGGTTACCAAAAGCATTGGGGCCTTATGCTGTTCAAAGTGCAGCCCATATCCCTAACAGGTGTTACAATGAGAGAACTAAAAACACCCCATACTTTATGCTAACAGGAAGAAAGCCAAACCTATCAGAAATGTGGTTTTTTGGATCAGATACAATCATGATCACAAGAAACTTGATCCCAGATGTAAAAAGGGAATATTTGTGGGGTACAGTAAGAACAGTCCAGCCTATCTGGTTTACAACCCTCATACAAGAAAGGTGTCAAAACACAGACTGGTGTCCAGAGACCAAAAGTCAGGTCCAATAAAGCCGACTGGTCAAGATGGGCACAAATATGCCATCTCATTCATAGATGATTTTTCAGGGGCAGTGGCTGTTTACTTCCTTAAAAATAAGAGTGAAGCAACATTGGCCACAAAGAAGTTCCTTGCAGACAGTGCACTTTACGGTAGTCAAAACACAGACTGGTAAAATTCATCAAAATGAACAGTGTTGATCAACAAACCCAAACTGATGAATATGAACCAGAAACCCATAGCTTCAGAGACCGTAAGTCAGAAAATGAAAAGAGTGGCTCTGAATTGCTACAGAAAGAAGATAGCATAGAGAATCAGATCTTAAACAGAAATGATGATGACACAGACAAGAATGAAAATGGACAAAATGATGAAACTACAGACGAGGAAGTAGTTCAGGATGAAAACAAAAACAGCTTAGGTTCAGAACCTAGTCATGACCAAAACCCACGCTACCTAAGAAGAGAATGAAAAGCCCTGAAACACCTAGAGGATTACATACCAGACTTAAAAGATAAAGATGTAACCCATGCTAGTGTTGATTATTGTTACAGGGCAGTGTGCGGAGTCCCCCAAACCTGTAGGGAAGCCCAGATGTCGCCAGAAGCACCAGCATGGCAACAAGCCATGAAGGAAGAGATGGACTCACTTAAAGAAAATGAAACATTTGAACTGACTACATTACCTGAGGGTAGGAATGCAGTGGGGGGAAACTGGTCTATGCCATAAAGGAAAACACTGAAAAAGGAAATGTTTTCAAAGCTAGGTATGTTGCTAAGGGTTACAACCAGACAGAGGCCATAGACTATAATGAAACATTTGCCCCAACAGCAAACATTTGTTCAGTGCGAGCCCTTATGCAAATTGCTGTTCAGAAGAAGAGATGGTGTTGGTTTTTCCCTCCTAAAATGGACGAAACAGTAGAAAGCTCAAAATCTGAGGGCATCGTTACTGTTTTGAAGGTTGTGAGGGTGGGAGATATGTTTGTGTGGGTAAACCTAACCTGTTGGATATGTGATGGAGCACGGCTCATCTGCTGACGTCTGATTGGGAGGACACGTTCTCCGTTTAGCGTAGGTCACATTAAAGCAGGTTGGCGTGACAGAATCTGAACAAAAATAATTAAAGACAAACTTAACACCCTCTGAAAAACTTCACTTTCACCTTACAGATGTACAGGTGTGCTCCAGGACACTGCGGCATCACTGTTTGGTGTTGTCAGAGGTGCAGCAAAGCACACTTCATGGCCAGTATGGACAGGATAGATGATTACAAAGGCCAATAACTTGTGCTGTAAGTAAAACTTACAAAAAACCCATAATGTGTCCCTTATGATTCATCTGACAGCTATATCTTACAAAGAACATATTTATCCAGATGTTTCATCATATAAGGAGTTAATTATTGTCACTCACCCACTGAGACTTCAGGAGCTCTGAGATGCTCGTAGCCTTTGATAGCACAGGAGTATGTGACTGCTTCCTCACTGCTGACCAGCTCTTGGTACCAGGGAGACCAGTCCTCATAGAGGAACTCTCTGTTCTTGTACCAGATGTAGGCTGCAGGGTTTTCAGTCAGGGGACAGCTGGTGCTACATATCAGTGTTACGGTCTGTCCCTCTGTGGTGGGAATCACCTGTACCTGCAGGTCTGAGATGATGATGTATAAAATAAGAACTCATATACTGATGTAGATCTTAAGGCGATAAATTACTGACTCACTGTACCTGCCACACGGAGCGCTGTTCTATAGATCCAGCAGCGTCCTGGGTTGTCAGTTATGTTTCCACAGCAGTAGAACTTTGCATCACTCTCTCTCAGATCACTGATTGTTAGAGTGAAGTTACTCTCCGCAGACATGTTGTACCTTGTATGATTTCCATCTAAGAGGTCATTCTGAACGAATGGAGACCTAAACAAAGATTCATTCCAGTGTACAGTGTGCCATGTCATGCTTGAAGTGGGATGTTGAGCTGAGCAGGGCAGATCCACCGATGAACCTTTTAAAGCACAGATCCTGTTTGCTCGCCCTTGAACCCCTTCAACAGAAGATTTCATTAGCAAACATCTGGATGGATTTATACTTTTCAAATCATTTATGTCAATACTAATTACTTTTTTAACCTCCTTGCATCCTCATACGAAGACCTTACATTTTGGGTTTGCTGCAACTTATACTTTTTGCTTAACTTAGACCTGTTGTCTAACCTGGAAATCCAGATGCTCCGCCCCTAGCAAATTCCAATTTGCACTGCACGGGGATCTGGCCCCGACAAGCAGAGCCCGGTGAATTGCCATCAGACCAATCAGATCAGTCTATCTGACAGAGGCGGGCTCTGGGCGGCATAACATGATGTCAACAGCACCGCGCCGTTGGAGTCGAAAAGTAAACAGCCACGATGGCAGCTGCCGAAGGACCGCGTCCATTCAATTTAGCTTTGGAAGAAACGCTAAGTCAACTACACTTATCTTTTTCCTTGAGAGAGGAACAGAAGACTGCCCTAGAAGCCTTCGTTTCCAGGAAGGACGTTTTTGCTGTTTTGCCGACGGGATACGGCAAAAACATAATATATCAGTTAGCCCCACTGGTCGGCAAACCAATGGGGCTTACTGCAATGAATACGTCACCTTGTTTTTTGCTCTGATTGGCTATCGTGCTATCCAATTGCGTGCGGCGGCATTTAATATGCCTCAGTTAGTGCTGCCCCTTGGGTACGAAGGGTGTATTGGTGAGGGCCAGACTCAAAATCTTTCTAGATTTGAGTCTGGATTTCCAGGCTACCTATTGTCCTCACTTGTGGAGATTTTTTTGTGGCATCTAGTGGTAGCAAACTCACAAAACACTAATCCATGTGTAAACAAGATGGCAGCCATCTCTGCCAAAACCTGATGAAATTTTATGGTCAAAACTTCTTAAACTGATTAATGCTTAATGACATTTGCATGAGCTAAGATGCTGTTTATTAGGTGGTACTTTCTTGAGGACATTGGGACTTTATTATTGTATTATTCACACAGGCCAGTTAGTTGTGACAGACTGTTTACGAGCACTGTCTCATTCCAAAGTTGTTGAAATCCGGTGCTTGGGCAGTCACTTGCGGCGTCAGAAACCAACAAAAAACGGCATCCTTTAACATCCGCACGATACGCAGCCGGTTGCCTTTATAATTTAACGGTGCCCGGTGCCATCAGAAGAAACGCTGCGGGACAAGGGCGAAAGTTAAGGCAGTGAAAGTCCGAGTGGGGAGGGTGGGAGGGGTGATGGATGGGTCCAACAAACATCGACTTTCACCAGAGAGAGAGCGGTGTTTGCATCCCGGAAGATTTTAAAGCCAAACCCTGGTCTTTTTTCCTAAACCTAACCACGTGCTTTTGTTGCCTAAACCCAACCATGTGTATTTGTTGTTGAAGGAAAAAAACGTCAATTCGCAGTGGTGTACCGACATAGTGCATTTATTTCCTGTGAAAACGTAAGTGTATTTTGAAAGAAGACAATGCATGTAAGAGGCAGAACTTGACATGGTGTCCGAGGACGTCAACAACCAACACACCCAGGGTACCTTTCACGTCGTATCTGGACATGGAAAGTCCATGACCAAACGTCAATATGTGACGAGGTCGGAGTGAGAATGTGTTGTTCCCACAGACAAAAAGTACTTTCCTAGCTTAGTATGGAGCAAGTAAAATTCATGCAGACCTAGAAAATAAACACATCACAAGGCTTTTAGATACGTTGCATTGTTTGCCATGTTCAGGCATTGAAAGGAACAGTTTTGAACAGTTTTAGACTTGAACAGTGACCCCTAAGCCATAGAATTACAAAACCTTAACAACTGTTGCATTGTTTGCAATTTTGTTTTTGCACAACAATGTTCAGACATCAAAATAACCAGTTTTATATTGATTACACATTTGGTGGTAAAATGGACTGAACTTGTATAGCGCTTTTCTAGACCTCTGACCACTCTAATTGCTTTTACACTACATACCAAATTCACCCATTCACACACACTGATGGCTGAGGCTACCATACATGGTGCCACTTGCTTCTCAGTAGTCATTCGCACACACTCACTCACCGATGGAACAGCCATCAGGGGCAATTAAGGGTTCAGTATCTTGCCCGTGCTTCGACATGTGGACTGGAGAAGTCTTACGATTGGTGGACAACCCACTCTCCCTCTGAGCCACAGCTGTCCACATTTGTGACTATTAAAAATAATCTCTGTCTTATGAGGACATTTTTTCCCCAAACTACTTATTGTTCAAGGACAATACTTCCTCTTTTTTTATACTTATCAGGTCCTACTTATCCCAGATAGCTACCAGAAGTTAAAAATGCCAACCAAACAAAAGCTCAGGGCTCAGGAGGATAATAACAATATATTGCATATATAAGCATTTGTGTGACTACCTTGAGAGCTGACACGCAGTTTTTCTGTACTGCTTTTCTATAACTATTATGGCAGATCACTAAACCTTTACTTGACACACACTTTTTTCCCACAACTGAACACCTACAGCTTACAAGGGGTACTACTGCAATGTAGTTGCACTTCTGTGCCACTGGGAGTCTCTGAGACTCTAGAATCAGCCAAGCCCCAAAGATGCAGGGTCCTACGTTTCATGAATTTACACTTTAACCATCACTTAACTTTTCATCTAGCACCATCATGTAGTCAAAATTTCTACTGATCCAATGTAATATTAGTCCAGTAGTACTTGTCTTGATGAGTCAACCTCTTGTGTGACGAATCATGTCACACTTATTGTACATAGAGTATGATGTTAATAATTTAAAATGTTATAAAGAGGAATAAGCAGTCATTCATACCTGAGATGTACACGATGAAATATGCAAATAAACATCCAGCTCCTAGCAACTTCATGGCTGTTGCAGTCTCTAAACTTAGAATCTAGAAAGAAATTGAATAACAGCTTTTGTATTGATGTTTTCACAATGCAAATCCCCCAAAAGTATGAAAAAATGTATAAATGTATAACTCACCAGTCTCTTTACAATGTTAAGGCTGAAGGAGACAGAATGGAGTGCTAGTCAGTGTACAGGAGGTGGACGAACAACACGCAGTGTCACAACCAAATTTCACTCCCTTCCTCTTTAAATTGCTGACTGATGAAAATAGATTTATTTTTACACGGAACCCTCTGGATTTTATCTACAGACAGCTCATACAGTTATCTTTTTACTCTTAATCTTATATAACGCTTTGCGACATTTTCACGTTTCAGTAACTGATTTCCATGCAACACGCAGCCCTATTAAACTAAAACACTGAAGACAGTGTTAAATGTGGTTGGTTTGAATTCGAGGGAACGGTGGACATTACATCAGTGACCACCACCTGACAATCATGTCCATCAGGAGCAATCTGTGTGTTGTCCTGTTGGTCCTACATTTTTAATGTTATCACTGCAATGTCTTAATGTTATAATTGATGGATAATATAACAACATTTCATTTTCCTTCAATCCATGGATGACTTCATCATAGTCACATCATTTCATTAGAAAGCAGATTCTCCAGGAACTAAAGAATTAAACAATATAAACAAATCCAACCAAATAAGCACTAAAAAATAATGAGGCTCAAGAGCATGATTTCAAAATCTGGTATAAATTAAAAAACTATTGAATGCACTTTATAATAAAATTCGAGCAAACAATTGAAAAGGTTACTGACTTACTGTAAATCATCAACGTGACTCCACAATTATCTCTTCCAACACACAATCATTCTTAGAAAACATCCCATTACTTAATTTCCTAGTACTTTGCTTGACTCTTAAGTGCATTTGATTTCCTGACAACTGTTGGAGCTGTTTATATAAATATACATATCAGCAAAATACATCTTTAGGTTTCTAAAGCTGCACGCAGATGTTGTCAACATGTCACGTATTCAACACAAGACTTACTGGCTCTAAGGACTATGAATGATAAGATCTGAATGTGGAATTTGAACATGACACAATTACCGAACATGAACATTTAGTTACTGCCACACATAAACAAGCCTGATAATTTAAAAGAACTTAACTATGACAAGCTCTGAAATTTTCTCCTGTAATACCCCAGAAACCATGAACAGAGGAAACATTTAATCCCTCAAGCATGTTCTGGGACTCCCTCAGGGACTCCTACCAGTTGGACTTGCCTGTAAAACCTCTCTCAAAAGGTGCCCGGGAGGCATCCTGATCAGATGCCTGGACCACCTCAACTGTCCTAGTCCGAGCTCCCTCTGGATGCCTGAGCTCCACACCCTATCTCCAAGGCTGAGCCCAGCCACTGTTTGTAGGAGCTCAGTTTGGTTGTTAGTACCTGCAAGTTCATTCTTTCAGTCACAACCCAAAGCTCATGTCCGTAGGTAAGGGATGGGTTGTGGATGGACCAGTAAATTGAGAGCTTTGCCTTCTGGCTCAGGTCCCTTATCAACACAATGGTCCACCGCAACGCCTGCAACACTGCTGATGCCACGCCAAATTGTATGTCCATCTCACGCTCTATTTTACCCTCACTCATGAACAAGACTCCGATATACTTGAACTCCTTCACTTGGGGCAGTATCTCTCCCAACCCAGAGGGGGCAATCCACCGTTTTCTGGCTGAGAACCATGGCCTCAGACTTGGAGGTACTAAGGGTGTTTAACATATGGTTCTCTTTAAACAAACCAAACTCAGTCCTCTTAAAGTGGACCAAAATGTGGACCAACAAAAAAGAGACTCAGTTCTTCTTGTGTCCACATCATCAGTAGCCTGAGCATAGACATATATACATAGACGCCGCTTCGACTGCCTGAGCGCGTCCTTGCCGGCCGCCATCTTGGATGGGTCTCGCTTCGCCTCCACAGTGCATTCACTTCTATTGAGGAAGGAGCTGTATGCACAAGTAAAATAGAATAACTCACTGAATTTTCAACTGATTTTCACGAGGTTTGGTTTGTTACAAACGGCACACATATAGTTATGATACA
>NC_065510.1:8366827-8370974 GCF_006386435.1 Epinephelus moara | reverse complement strand
ACTCACCCAGAATCTGACGTCATTAGTATCCATGCCTGGGGGGTGCCGAAAACAAGCGAGCATTGCCCGTTTAAAATGTCTCCGTTGTCGTGCACGCCCAGCTGCCGTTAAATCCAGTTTAGCAGCTTCCTTAATTTGGTCCTCCATTAACGCAAGTAGTGGCGAAATACCTCGATAGCATCGTTAATGTGGTCTGTAGGATCTGTAGCGGTCGCCATTGTTGCTATCCTCACCANACGCAAGTAGTGGCGAAATACCTCGATAGCATCGTTAATGTGGTCTGTAGGATCTGTAGCGGTCGCCATTGTTGCTATCCTCACCAGTTACCCACCGGCGTACAGCTTGACATAAGCGTGGCGCTGATTGGCTAATCGCTAGACCCGCCCCCACCCCCGGCGTTCATTGGTCCTTCCATTGTTTGGACGAGATAAATCGCAAATTCATTGGAGTATGCCAGACCAGAGATGCAAGCCTACTCAGTTGAGTGGGCGGGGTCTATGGTCTGGAACCAGGCTACATCATCAGTACATTTCAAAGAGAACTCAGTTCTCTTTCTGGTCAGCTTCAGCTCTGATGGGGCCTCAGTCCTCTTTCTGTTCACACTGTAGCCTATATATAATATATGTTGACATAGTTTTGTTTTTACTTTGACGTGGCACTGCAGTGCGGTTATGAATCCCATTGCATTCAGATGAACTTAAAATTGGAGGAAAATCTTAGCGTTTCTGTGCTGTAGACTGTTGCCATTTGATGTATTCTACATTCCCCATCTGGAGACGTGCACTATCATCTGTGGACCTAATTGCTCTGCGTCCTGCATCCTTGCAAGCATTACAGGCCGATGGGGGTTTCATCTGTTTTTTAGCAGGCTGAATACAATGGCAAAGACCAAAGCGAACCCGGAGTGCTTTGTGTTCACAATGCACAGGTTCAGTGAACTGCACAGATGACTTGAAGCATCAGAGGGGTCTGAGTTCTCTTGGTGTGTTCACATGTGCGCAAAAATGCTGAGTCACCGCTCTATAGGTTTATTTGGAGAGCTAAAAACAGTTGTATTTATCTATGAAGCCAGCAGAACCGTCAGCTTTGTTCTCCTGTGCTTTCAGTTGTTCTTATGCCAGTTAACTTTGTCTCCACGAGTAGTTATCTGGTATCAGATGCTCCAGTTTGAGTACCATTATACAGACAAAGGTTTGTTGCTTTTCAGAGTATTAACCCTTACATACTGTTCAAACATTTCAACAACTAATGTTTTCTAACATAATCTTGTGCACTTCCTTTTCACACTATTCGTGCATAAGGTTAGGAGATAGTGAACAAATGTTAGGAGACATGATCTGGAATGTAGAAGATAATATGTCCTAAGTCAGGATAATGTCTTGTGTGTAGGAGATCATATCTTGTAGTGAGGAGATGAACTTTTGGCCAACACCAGCCTCAAAATAAATAAAACAATCCTCAGCTTGCCTCTCAGTCAGAACACCTAACATCTGGCTTTAATCTGTCTGAACTGACAGATGGACTGTAAGAGACATTTGGGCAGCTGTGTATTAATTTGTCTCATTGACTATATGAAGATTCTGCTGCTGTCCATTCATATTGGAGCTGCTGTATATTTGGGCCGAGGGCGCCACCTGCAGTGTGGAGGCGGCACTGGGTGGATGTGAAGAATGAGACTAACGTGAGAGCACCTGTCCGTCACCGCCCCTTCCTACCTGTTGGCACTTTAGTTTCACTTTGTGTGCTCGTCGTCGTGTCGCAGCTTCTTGTCTCCATCTAAAGGTTTGTAAGCTTTGACACTTTTCACTGTGTGACTCTTGAATGACTCTTTGTTAGTTCAGTTCCTGTAGAAACTTGTTAAAGTGGAGTTCAGTTTCCACCATGAGAGGAGGATCAGTGAGGACCGGACGGACACGTCCCTCTAGACCTTCTGAAGAAGAACAGAAACTCTTCAGTCCGGACTTTAACACTCTCCACTTCTTACTCTCACAGTTTGTCACCAACTATTTAGACTCTGAAAGAAAAGTTAGAGGTCCACGCATGCGCACAGTAACGTGTTTTTTAGTAGAGCGAGGCTGCTTAGTTATGTGCATGCGGGTGTCAGTGTTTGTATAAACATAAGGGCGCGCGCAGGTCGCAGTCAGTTGGGCCCAATTCCAATCCGATCCCTTACAGACTCACTGACTTAGAGGCGCGTTCATGTGAAGTGCGTGAGTGTGTGAGGGCTGTCCCATTGTCAAATCGTCAAGTCAGTGAGTCAGTGAGTGAGCCCTTTATGCCCCCTTACCGTAGGTCAGCATCGATGCGGACTTACCGTAAGGAAATTACCCACAGTTCATAGCGTTGTGATGTCAAATACAGGGGTTGCCCTCGGAACACCGGAAGTAACACGGTCGGCAGATAGCAAACATTAACGTCATGGAAGGAGAGCGAAAAAACAGATAGATAAACAATGAAACATTACATTAACAAGGATTTAAGATGGTACATAAACACACATGAAGTCAGAGGAATACCAGTGGTTATATTCCACACACAAAGAATATCTATCTATCTATCTATCTATCTATCTATCTATCTATCTATCTACATAGATAGATAGATCTATCTAGGCCTATCTATCTATAGATATATATAGCCTAGATATATATCCTTTGTGTGTGGAATATATGCTGACAAAAACCGATAAATGATCACGCCCAGAGCCGCCAGTGTCAACAGCATTTTGTAGAAAGGGGGATAAGTGCTGTCCCATTCCTATTTGTAGCATCCGGAGCCCTTTCAGACTCTCACACTCAGTCACTTACAGCTGACGTCAGTTAAGTCATTGAGGGTTCAGGGCTTGAGTCTTTAGGGGCCGGATTGGAATTGGGCCTTACTTTCGGTTCAGTGCGTCGGGGTCGGGAGCGCACCTGTGGCGTACTTGGGCGCGTGCTGGGATCAGAGCTCTCCGCGTCATGACGCACGGACACTTGGGATCCTTTTTGTTCAGAGGAAACTTTGGGTGCGTTCCGAATCACATCCTTTTTACTTTTAGTAGGTCCTGCAGCTGCCCTTAAAAAGTACCTCCTGTTCCATGCAGTCTGCACACAATCAGGACAGACTACTGTCTCATAACAGGACGCCCTGATTGATTCATACACACACATTAAAGAGGGTGCACAAATTCATGGTGTGAATAGCCTAATAATTTTCTGAGGAGAAGATGTTTTTGATGTGTTGTTTGGTTTCATTTTCAAATCTACCAAATGAGCGTCTCCTGTTGTTGTACTTAGACTTGTGTATATTTTTAATTTTTAATTTAATTTTAATTTTATATACTTTATTAATCCCAGAGGGGAAATTCAATCTTTTTCACTCTGTTGTCAATCAATTACACACAGGTCCGAACACACACATGCACAAACAGGACCTATACATGCATTAAGTGGAGAGATGTCAGAGTGGGGCTGCCCATGACAGGCGATAATAATGATAATGAGGAAACAAACAGGGAGTGCTGCACTGGGTTAAGGCTCTATGTAGTTAGCTGTAAAACATCAGGTGCTCTTGGAGGACCGGGCAAATAGTCACATACAGATAAAAAACAAGGACTGACCAGCTCACTCAGTGTAAAAGTCCATGGTACAGGCAGGCAGTCCAAAAATGCATATTTTTCATTTTCTGTTTGTCACAATATAGAACAATTCTTACTTCATCTCACTGTTGTTTCTTTTTATTTGGCATTGAACCTGTTGTTTTGTTACTAGATATGTAAATTACTCACAGTATACACTACATTTACTTCATTTTCATTTGCACATTCTTTCTATGATTTTTAACTACAGTCAGAGAGCCTGGGATGCATCTTTGGACTGCCTTTCAACTTGACAAGATAATGATCAGCTGGGTAATATCTGTGTGTCATTTTAAAGGACACTTCCCTTACAGCTGCAAAGCTGTCATCTGTCTGCGGCTCAGTCGATGTGACGTATCGTCCGCTGTGCAGAGGATTGTGGGTCAGAATAAACAGAAAAGCGTGCTGGATTGTAAACTGTAAAACACGACAGGATGTAGTAGAACATCCTGGTATTTTTGGCATACTGCATTTGACATACTGTGTATTGGGACACACTAAATCTTTTTCTGGCGTACTAAACAGTATGGT
>NC_065510.1:8362642-8366181 GCF_006386435.1 Epinephelus moara | reverse complement strand
TGTGTCCACAGACCTGGTCCAGACAGCAGAGAGCTGCAGAGTGATGAAGTCCATGAGAAGAAACTGAGTAAGTGGACCTTTGATTGATTCCAGTCTCTAATGCGTCTCTGTTGGTTCCTGTGTTCACCTCCTGTCTTTGATCCAGACTCCACAGCACAAAGTTTATCTGACAACAGACACTTTAAAGCCTAATGATGAACCTGTCTGTCTGTCTGTCTGTCTGTCTGTCTGTCTTCATCAGGAGGCTGCAGGTTATCACCAACATGAAAAGGTATCACACTCAACACTTGACATCACATTTGATCCTGTTTCACCTTCAACATGTTCATCAACTCTCTGTTTCCTGTTTCTCTGCTCTCTCACCTCAACACTGACTCATAATAAACCTGTAAATGTACTCAAAGAGTGTGTGAATATAACTTCATTTAAATATCATGCAAAAGTCATTTCCACACATTGTATAAAACACATACAGTTGATACTGGACTTCAGTCTGGACTCTGATACTTGAATTATTTTATCAAGGCTCATATTTCATGTTTATTGAGGCCTCTGTTGGTCAAAGTGCTCTCATAGATCAGAGGATCATTTCTACTCTGTTAATTAATAACTGAATCAACTCAATAACAATGTTTTATTATGATGAAATAACCAGTCTATGAAGGAAGGACCACTGTAGTTATTTTACATGATCTGAGCTTTGAACTCTGATAATCTGGATTTGTGTGTTATCTGCAGTCACAGAGACAAAGGTTTTCAAAGTGAATCCAACAAATGAGAGCATCTGTGAGTGTGAGGACGATCAGCCAACGGTTTCATGTCAATAATATGAGCCGTGTTCACACTTTATTCTTTGTATGTATGTATTTGTGTTGTATATATAGTGAACGTTACATGATGTGTCTCTGTTAAAGTGTCTGAAGCAGCAGACTGAACACATGTTGCAGAAACTGTTGATACAAAAACTGTTGGAGACAAACTCTGAGATTAACCACAGGTTCAATTGTTTGTCATATGTCATGCTGTATCCATGGCAACGACTGTAGTCCTCATGTTAATCCTGTGGACTCAGCAGTGTCACAGTGTTAACAGTGAGAATTTAAACACATGACAGAGTGAGTGAAGTGTGGGAGGGCTCAGTGTGCAGGTCCACAGGGTGGAGGTTTAGATTGTGAGCTCCCCCTGGTGGTCAGTGAGGTTTACGGCTGCTCTCAGTGTTCCTGTCAGTCTGCTGTCATCCTGTAGGATTCTACTAGAGTCCACAGGATGGGACTGCTGCAGAGGTCTGGGGAGCAGCTCCAGAGTTTTGGGACTAGTGTCAGAGGTTTGTGAGGAAGCTTCAGAGCTCTGGGAACAAGTTGTAAAGGTTTGGGGACTCATGGTAGATGTTTGTAGCTTAGCTGCAGAGGTCTGGTGACAGACCTCAGTTTGATGAAGAGTCAGTAGTGTCAGAGAGTTGCCTGTTAAAGCGTTGCCCTTGTATATCCTAACATTTTGTTGGTCACTTGGCTTTTTCAAATTTAAATGGATTATTTTTGGGGTTTGGACAATTTGAAGACATCATCTTCGGCTCTAATTGACAGTACTTGGTAATAATTTACTCTTCTTTCATTTGTACATTAAACTGTTTTTCGAGAATATCATCTGCAGATTCATTGACAATGAATTAATCATTTGTTACAGCATAAAGACAAGTATACATGTATCTCTGTGTCAGACATTAGCTTCCTTGATGCAGTGTGCACCTCACTGATTAAACATTATCAGTTCAAATTCCAGCTGTGACAGAAAATATAGTGTTGAGTTCCCCTTATGTGACACATAACTCCATCTTGTTAAACCATAATCCTCAGCTGTCAGCACTCACACACATTTTCTTCAGTAAATTCCGTTCTAGTTAAACGTTGCTGTGTTGATCCTTTTCCCGTTGATAGCTGATAGTTTCTCCAGCAGCTGCTGAGGCTGAAGACTAAAAACTGAATTTCCCTCCCTGCTGGTCTTCCTCTCTGTGTGCTAGGACCCATCAGAGACCAGACTCACCTGGACCAGAACCTGAACCTGAACCTGACCCTAACCCCAGCTGTGCGTCCCCCAAGTCTGACCTGTCACATGAACATGGCATCGATGTTAAAAGACGAAAAGTCTCTGCGGCACAGTAAGCTGACATTAAATGTCAAGTGAAGCTGACAGCTTCCCAGTGTAACTGGTCTCCTACTGCTGATATTTAAGTTTAAGAAAAGTGGGCAGTGGAGGCTGCTGATATTTTGTCCTGTTGGGTGAAAAGGACCATAGAGTAAAACTAAAACTACATGTCAGGTCATCAGTCACTTCCTGGATAAAACATGAAGCGATTCTATGATCTGAGATGTGTCCAAACTACAGTCATCACAGTCTGTATGAATATAGGCAGTCAGTGAGGGACAGAGGACATTACAGTCCACAGTGACTGACAACAGGTTCAATCAAACTGAACAGCATCAGGTCCATGTCATCAGAAAATAAAAGTGCATCCCTCTCAAATAAACAACTGAACATGTGTCAGAGAGCTACAGTTCAAGTGATGAAGGTTTTTATTTTAACAGAATTGAGATGTTTGTAAGAACTTGTCAGCTGTGTGAAGATGTAGAGTGAAAGATGGTTTTCAGATTGAGGTGGAAGATGTTCAGTGACTCTGCTGTCCTGACTTCAGCAGGAAGTTCATTCCACCACTGTGGGACCAGAACAGAGAGGAGTCTTGACTGAAATGAGAGACCACAGGGTCCTCTGAGGGACAGGGTGGACAAAGGTCCAGAGGAGAGGAGGAATGTAGGGTCTGACCATGGCTTCTTAATATTAAGGACCAGGTCCCTTCACTTCCATCACGAAATACTGTCTGTCTCGACCCAAGCAATGCTCAAACATCGATCCAAATTGATCTACACTGAGTTTGAAAGAGAGACTGAACGTTTTCAAAGGTCTCCATGCTCCTCTCTGATGTTTACATGTTCTTTTAGGGCAAACTAAACCTTAGTTTGAAGTGCTGTGGCAGGTCAACAGTGTCAAGCCTTAGCACATTTGGACTTGAATCTGTTATTCAAGAATAAAATTGGCAGATTCATAGACATTTGACAATGACAAACAAGACTTATCGCAAAGACATGATTAAATGGCAAATAAAATAAATTTTACTGTCCAATAAAACCTTTGAAATCAGAGACAGAATTCTTGTATGTTTAGTAAATGTCAGTGTTTCTATCAGTTTCCAGCAGCAGAGAGAAAAGTCCCCTGTACCCAGCTGTGTGTCCATGAAGAGTGATGCGTCTATGGGTCGTCTGTTTGACTTCAAAGATGGACGTCCTTCTTCTGACCTGCTGTAAGTGAATGAAACTGTTGATTGAAACAGATGAACTAACTGTTCTGATCCTCAGTCATGATACACAGAATCAGGTGTCCATCATTTACAGTGTTGTTTACATCTGGTTTTCATTCTGATTAATCATGACAGAACACGTCTTTAACTAACTGGTCTGTGTGTGTTTTTGTAAATGATATAAGTTCTA
>NC_065510.1:8350610-8362625 GCF_006386435.1 Epinephelus moara | reverse complement strand
TTCCTCCACAGAGTGGACCAGGAGAGCTCAGAGGTTCCCAGTGGTCAGTCTGCCCAGCAGCATCAAACACACCTGGACTCCATATTTATGGTCTGTACATGTACAACAACTACTTTAACATCTATTCTGTTCACAATCATCTCCATGCTGCACTTTTCACACCAGTGGATTGTCAGTCTGTACAACATGGATCTGATGTTTGAGTGTGTCATTCATATAATATTCTGTTCCAGCCGCTGGAGGAGAACATCGTCACTTTTGTGAAGAACGAGCTGAAGAATATCCAGAAGGTTCTGAGTTCAGATTACCCAGAATGCTTAGAGAGTCAGAGAGAGGATGAGGAGGTGTTGGAGGGTGAGGAGGAAGAGCAGAGGAGGAGCAGCAGAGAGGCATTTCTGAAGATCACACTGAACTTCCTGAGGAGAATGAAGCAGGAGGAGCTGGCTGACTGTCTGCAGAGCAGTAAGAGGATTTCTATAAAGATTTAACATGATGGATAAATGGGACGTTTACTAATGTCTCAAGAGACGGACCAAAATATATTCATATACTCATTCTTTGAGGAAATGACATGTTGAAATATTTTCTTTGTCTTACTGATCTTCTTTGTTGTGTTCATTCAGGACATCTTTCTGCAGTCTGTCAGCGTAAACTGAAATCTAACCTGCAGAAGAAGTTCCAGTGTGTGTTTGAGGGGATCGCTAAAGCAGGAAACCCAACCCTTCTGAATCAGATCTACACAGAGCTCTACATCACAGAGGGAGGGACTGCAGAGGTCAATGATGAACATGAGGTCAGACAGATTGAAACAGCATCCAGGAAACCAGACAGACCAGAAACAACCATCAGACAAGAAGACATCTTTAAAGCCTCACCTGGAAGAGATGAACCAATCAGAACAGTGATGACAAAGGGAGTGGCTGGCATTGGGAAAACAGTCTTAACACAGAAGTTCACTCTGGACTGGGCTGAAGACAAAGCCAACCAGGACATACAGTTCACATTTCCATTCACTTTCAGAGAGCTGAATGTGCTGAAAGAGAAAAAGTACAGCTTGGTGGAACTTGTTCATCACTTCTTTACTGAAACCAAAGAAGCAGGAATCTGCAGGTTTGAAGAGTTCCAGGTTGTGTTCATCTTTGACGGTCTGGATGAGTGTCGACTTCCTCTGGACTTCCACAACAATGAGATCCTGACTGATGTTACAGAGTCCACCTCAGTGGATGTGCTGCTGACAAACCTCATCAGGGGGAAACTGCTTCCCTCTGCTCGCCTCTGGATAACCACACGACCTGCAGCAGCCAATCAGATCCCTCCTGACTGTGTTGACATGGTGACAGAGGTCAGAGGGTTCACTGACCCACAGAAGGAGGAGTACTTCAGGAAGAGATTCAGAGATGAGGAGCAGGCCAGCAGAATCATCTCCCACATCAAGACATCACGAAGCCTCCACATCATGTGCCACATCCCAGTCTTCTGCTGGATCACTGCTACAGTTCTGGAGGATGTGATGAAGACCAGAGAGGAAGGAGAGCTGCCCAAGACCCTGACTGAGATGTACATCCACTTCCTGGTGGTTCAGACCAAAGTGAAGAACATCAAGTATGATGGAGGAGCTGAGACAGATCATCACTGGAGTCCAGAGAGCAGGAAGATGATTGAGTCTCTGGGAAAACTGGCTTTTGATCAGCTGCAGAAAGGCAACCTGATCTTCTATGAATCAGACCTGACAGAGTGTGGCATCGATATCAGAGCAGCCTCAGTGTACTCAGGAGTGTTCACACAGATCTTTAAAGAGGAGAGAGGACTGTACCAGGACAAGGTGTTCTGCTTCGTCCATCTGAGTGTTCAGGAGTTTCTGGCTGCTCTTCATGTCCATCTGACCTTCATCAACTCTGGAGTCAATCTGATGGCAGAAGAACAAACAACATCCCAAAGTTCTGAATTCTTCAGAGACAAACAGAATCTTAAGTATCTCCACCAGAGTGCTGTGGACAAGGCCTTACAGAGTCCAAATGGACACCTGGACTTGTTCCTCTGCTTCCTCCTGGGTCTTTCACTGCAGACTAATCAGAAACACCTACGAGGTCTGCTGACACAGACAGGAAGTAGCTCACAGACCAATCAGGAAACAGTCCAGTACATCAAGAAGAAGATCAACCAGGATCTGTCTGCAGAGAGAAGCATCAATCTGTTCCACTGTCTGAATGAACTGAGTGATCGTTTGCTAGTGGAGGAGATCCAACGGTACCTGAGTTCAGGACGTCTCTCCACAGATAATCTGTCTCCTGCTCAGTGGTCAGCTCTGGTCTTCATTTTACTGTCATCAGAAAAAGATCTGAATATGTTTGACCTGAAGAAATACTCTGCTTCAGAGGAGGCTCTTCTGAGGCTGCTGCCAGTGGTCAAAGCCTCCAACAAAGCTCTGTAAGTACAGAGACAGCTGGATTCATATATCATAACTTAAATGCTCTGTTGTCTTTTGAACTTACTGTCTTTTTATTTCTTTATTATGTCGTCTCACAGACTGGGTGGCTGTAACCTCTCAGAGAGAAGCTGTGAAGCTCTGTCCTCAGTTCTCAGCTCCCAGTCCTCCAGTCTGAGACACCTGGACCTGAGTAAGAACCACCTGAAGGATTCAGGAGTGAACCTTCTGTCTGATGGACTGAAGAGTTCACACTGTACACTGGAAACTCTCAGGTCAGGATTCATCAACATGTTCAACTGATGGCCACTTAAAATCCTGATTTACATTAGTTGATAAACTCATAACCATCACAGGATCGTCTCTGCTGATATGATTTCAAACCAGTTGTGTTTTGTGTTTTAGTCTCTTTCCATCAACATGTTTTATGTTGTTTTTTTCTCTGTTGTTGGAACTTGAAATATCAGAGAGGAATCAGTGATGTTGTCAGATAGTTGGTGGACATTAGTGGGTGTTTGGTTGGGACTAGAAAAAAAGTCAGTAATAATGTTGATGTAACCCCACAGTAGGCAACAGTATGGCAGTACTGTGGTACTCACCCTCACATTATGTGACGTGTGTTGTTTTGTGTGTTTGCAGTCTGTCAGGCTGTCTGATCACAGAGGAAGGCTGTGTTTCTCTGGCCTCAGCTCTGAGCTCCAACCCCTCCCATCTGAGAGAACTGGACCTGAGCTACAATCATCCAGGAGACTCAGGGGTGAAGCTGCTGTCGGCTGGAGTGAAGGATCCACACTGGAGACTGGACACTCAGGTATGAAGAGGCCTGCTGCAGCCACACACACTCAGTCTGATAGAGGAGGTAGAGCTGGAAACTTTGTCTCTGTCACACTGTCAGCCTGGCTCATATGACCCTGACACACCAAGCTGACCTCAAACAACCACAGCTGATAAACACTGACTCATCAAACTGTTTGTGTCCCACATCAGACCATCAATACAGACATAAGTAGTCAGGGAACAGTAGCCAGGATGGGCCAAAACAGGGAGGGAAGGTGATGAAATGTTTCTGGATCGTTGTCTTGTTTCAACATTGGATAATAGGACAGTGGTGTATCCTGACACGTTGTAGGTTCATGGTGGGTTGACGTGTGTCAATGTCGTCATGCTGCAGGTTTGTGGGCTCATATGAAACAATAGTGGGGAATGTTTTGGTCTTCATCATCTGCCACCAGTGGGTGTCATCATAATGGGAATGTTTCCTGACTTAAAAGGAGTTTAGCTTCACCTGGATTTGGTTTGTTTTGCACTGACAGAGAGTTCCCTGGCTGATAAGAGTCGACTTGTAGTGGGACTCACCACAGAAACTAAAGGTGACTGTCAGCCACAGACGCTCAATGAAGAACTAACAGCTGATTGTGGACGTGGTGTGTCAGAGACCAAAGAGGTTTATTTAGAACTGGACCAACATTATGGGGAAACAGGCAGTGCACTGTGGCTGCAGATGGACTTTGACTGTAATATTTTATATCCAGATTACAGATGATAAAAACCAGTGCTGACTGTTGCTAGGAGACAGGATGTGAACAGCAACCCTAACCCATCCAACCATCCACCCCGACCTCCTCCATCAGAGGTTGTGTCTCCTTTACTTGTGACAGACAACAGTCATTATGACACAAACAAAGGAGGTCACTCATCAGGAGTAAAACAGGTGGTTTCAAAGCTCCAATAATCAATACTTGTATATTGACAATGGATCAGCTGACTGTAATGGTGAAGTGTTGTGTGGTGGTGATGAACCCACAGTAAACTGTTGAAACACCACCTGCTCAGGTACACTGAACTAAAACAATATCAGCTGATTAATAATAAGTGATGAACATGTCAGTCCATGTGGAGACAATAACAAAGCTGTGTGTATGAGAGTGATGTAATGTCCATGTTTCCATGGTGAAAGAGGAAGTGCTGCTCTGACCCCCCTCCTCCTTTCAGGGTGGAGCCTGCTGGAGTCCGATGGTTGACACCAGGTCTGAGGAAGTGTAAGTGTGTTTTTCATTTGATCTTCAAACTGTGACATCACTCATTCAAATCTCTGATGTCATCATCAGAGTGATGATAGATGAATAACTGCAGCTGTATTGTGTCTTCTTCTCTCCATCAGATTCCTGTGAACTCACAATCGACACAAACACAGTGAACAGAGAGATCAAACTGTCTGACAACAACAGGAAGGTGACACATGTGGAGGAGGATCAGTCATATCCTGATCATCCAGACAGATTTGACCCCTGTCCTCAGTTGCTGTGTAGAAATGGTCTGACTGGTCGCTGTTACTGGGAGGTCGAGTGGAGAGGAGGGGTTTCTGTATCAGTGAGTTACAGAGAAATCAGGAGGAGAGGAGACAGAGCTCACTGTGGGTTTGGAGAGAATGATCAGTCCTGGAGTCTGACCTGCTCTGATGGTGGTTACATTGTCTGGTACAATAACACAGCAACATTCATCTCCTCCTCCTCCTCCTCCTCCTCCTCCTCCTCCTCCGGTAGAGTAGCAGTGTATGTGGACTATCCTGCTGGCACTCTGTCCTTCTTCAGAGTCTCCTCTGACACACCGATCCACCTCCACACCTTCAACACCACATTCACTGAACCTCTTTATCCTGGGTTTTGGCTCTTGTCACCTGATTCCTCAGTGTCTCTGTGTTCTCTGTAGGAGGGAGAGTCTCCTCCTGTCAGAGAAACTTTCTCACTGCTGAACAGATAGTTCAGTCTGTACAGGATCACACACAGCTAATGGTAGTTCAGAGAATGTGTGTAGGATGGAGTTTGTCCTGAGGGTGGCGCTAAAGAAAACACTCTGGACTCCACAGATGATTCGTTTTCTGCTCAACTGTTTTTATTGATGATTTTTGTGTAAACTTTTAATTTCTCTTCATTCTCCCTCCAAAGTTTTCCTCCAGTGGTCAGAGTGAGTAACTGCAGCTCTCTCCATACAACACTGTTCATATTCATATACACAACTGCATACTAGCATTTCCTATGAATCCTTTCAGAATAAAGTGTTCGAATTCCTGTCTGGGTTCCAGTGAGTCATTTACTCTGCTACATTTACTGTAAATGTCTTGCTTTGGCTAACTCACTGCATGAAGGCATGGTGGCTTTATTTAAATAGCGTGCACATCCCAAACAAGGAGGCAAATCACAGTCCTTTAAAAAGGCAACAAAACATCAGAATAACACATAAAACAATAAGTAATAAAAAAAGAGAACAAAATCATTTGAGATAATATCCAATTTAAATTAGATGAAATTAATTACAATTTGGCTGGATTTACCAGAAACACAGTTACAGTGCTGTAATAAGTTGCCTCAAATTCAACAAAGGAAATATAGGTGCAGCAGAGACACAGATCAATTGAAGGCACAGGAGAACAGCTGGGTGCAGCAGAGACACAGATCAATTGAAGGCACAGGAGAACAGCTGAAATTTTAGACTTCAGATGTGAAAGTGGTTATGAATGTAGCCCAGTGGAAAACACAATGTCCCTTTGGGTGTCCCTAAAATGAGAGAAGATCCGGAGGAAATACTGCAAAAGGAAAACAGGAAGTGAAGAACTTTCCTTCTCATGACCCACCTGTTGTCCTCTGGGGCATTTTGCTATTCCTCCAGTAGGTAAATATGTTTGAAATGTTATCTCTGTGCAAAACAATCGAAAGATGTGCATCAATATGATTGAACAGAAGTACCAAATGTATTATGTGCTGCAGATGGTGATTTAGGCCGTCCAATGTTTACAGATTGTTTCCATATGCACCAGAGTAATTCATGAGAGGACTGCAGTGTTCCTACTTCCTCAGAGTATTGAAAGTTCATTTCACAGACATAGAGTGGTGTGAAAAAGTGTTTGCCCCCTTCCTGATTTCTTACTTTTTTGCATGTTTTCCACACTTAAATGTTTCAGATCATCAGACAAATTTAAACATTAGTCAAAGATAACACAAGTAAACACAAAATGCAGTTTTTAAATGAAGGGTTTTATTAATGAGGAAGAAAAAAATCCAAAGCTACATGGCCCTGTGTGAAAAAGTGTTTGCCCCCCAGCTCCTGTTAAAACATAACTGTGGTTGATCACACCTGAGTTCAATTTCTGTAGCCACACCCAGGCCTGATTACTGCACACCTGTTCCCAATCTAGAAATCACTTAAATAGGACCTACCTGACAAAGTGAAGTAGACCAAAAGATCCTCAAAAGCTACAGACATCATGCCGAGATCCAAAGAAATTCAGGAACAAATGAGAAAAAAAGTAATTGAAATCTATCAGTCTGGAAAAGGTTATAAAGCCATTTCTAAAGCTTTGGGACTCCAGCGAACCACAGTGAGAGCCATTATCCACAAATGGCGAAAACACGGAACAGTGGTGAACTTTCCCAGGAGTGGCCGGCCGACCAAAATTACCCCAAGAGCGCAGCGACGACTCATCCAAGAGGTGACAAAAGACCCCACAACAACATCTAAAGAACTGCAGGCATCACTTGCCTCAGTTAAGGTCAGTGTTCATGACTCCACCATAAGAAAGAGACTGGGCAAAAATGGCCTGCATGGCAGAGTTCCAAGACGAAAACCACTGCTAAGCAAAAAGAACATTAAGGCTCGTCTCATTTTTGCCAGAAAACATCTTGATGATCCCCAAGACTTTTGGGAAAATATTCTGTGGACTGACGAGACAAAAGTTGAACTTTTTGGAAGGTCTGTGTCCCATTACATCTGGCGTAAAAGTAACACCGCATTTCAGAAACAGAACATCATACCAACAGTAAAATATGGTGGTGGCAGTGTGATGGTCTGGGGCTGTTTTGCTGCTTCAGGACCTGGAAGACTTGCTGTGATAAATGGAAGCATGAATTCTGCTGTCTACCAAAAAATCCTGAAGGAGAATGTCCGGCCATCTGTTCGTGACCTCAAGCTGAAGCGAACTTGGGTTCTACAGCAGGACAATGATCCAAAACACACCAGCAAGTCCACCTCTGAATGGCTGAAGAAAAACAAAATGAAGACTTTGGAGTGGCCTAGTCAAAGTCCTGACCTGAATCCTATTGAGATGCTGTGGCATGACCTTAAAAAGGCGGTTCATGCTCGAAAACCCTCCAATGTGGCTGAATTACAACAATTCTGCAAAGATGAGTGGGCCAAAATTCCTCCACAGCGTTGTAAAAGACTCATTGCAAGTTATCGCAAACGCTTGATTGCAGTAGTTGCTGCTAAGGGTGGCCCAACCAGTTATTAGGTTTAGGGGGCAAACACTTTTTCACACAGGGCCATGTAGCTTTGGATTTTTTTCTTCCTCATTAATAAAACCCTTCATTTAAAAACTGCATTTTGTGTTTACTTGTGTTATCTTTGACTAATGTTTAAATTTGTCTGATGATCTGAAACATTTAAGTGTGGAAAACATGCAAAAAAGTAAGAAATCAGGAAGGGGGCAAACACTTTTTCACACCACTGTATATTTTGTTATCGTTCATGCTTGAGAATGTTCATTGTGTGTACAGTACCCGAAAATGATGTTTATTTTCATCATGTAGTGCTGTATGAGGTTGATGGCTGCTGCCACTGCCATTACCACATGTGTACCTGAGTTAGTGCAGAAAGACAGAATGGAGTGAGTATATTGAGATATACTGCGTCACTTCACTTGAGTGTTTCTTATTTTATTGAAGTTGACTGTGTGTCTTTTCATTTATTTTATTTTGAACAAACAGAAGAGCTGCTGCCACAATTGTTTATGAACTGAACTGAACTGGACAGATTTATTGAAATAGTTACAGTTGAGGTACTTTAAGATAAGATCTAAGGGTTCCACTGGGTTTATATTCTTCCACAAAAAGGATGGAAATACTTTTAACTTTTAGTTTCACACAGGACACCAGCAGTGGTCTCCTGAGTGAAAGTCCTGTGTTTGTGTAACATTTTGTAAATGAGGGAGAAAACTTCCCAACATGGACACTGGTGTGTGAGCTGCTTTGATTTCTCCACACTGTCACACTCTGAAACATGTACACATGTATTATGGCTCTTCAGGATCATAAATGATCATACTGACACTGTTGGTGTTAAACACAAGAAGTCCTGAGGGGCATTCAACAAGTATTAAGAAGTAGAAGTCCTCATTTGTTGATGAAACCCTCGTCGTGTGTGATGTCAGTGTGAAGAACCATGAAGCTCTGCTGACATCTTGTGGCAGCTATTATCCATGTGTTTTGATTCCCGTCAGCTTTGTTCTCTTGTGCTTTCAGTTGTTCTTATGCCAGTTAACTTTGTCTCCACGATGGTAGTTATCTGGTATCAGATGCTCCAGTTTGAGTACCATTATACAGACAAAGGTTTGTTCCTTTTCAGAGTATTAACCCTTATATACTGTTCATGTCAAATCTGAGAAGTTTTGACATTTGACAGCAGTAAAAACACCCTAAATGCCATTCTTTTAGCCTGACATTTGAGGACTTCTCCTGAGGTGACCCAAAATGTACAAAATAAAAATATTTAAAAATCTTATTTACTTACTTACTCTTGTGCAGGTGCTACAGTTTTTTGTATATTGAGGTTGTTCTGGGTCAAATTTAACTTTCATCTATTGAAATGAATTACACATGACATGTCTGTATATATATTTTATAAGACGTTAGCAACAGAGTTCAAGGGGAACCTTTATAATGTTGCCCAGTATCAAGGTTAATTTCCGAGGTTCTCACAGAGACAGGTACGTGTTGGTCACCAAAGTGTCGTGGGAAAATCTCAAAACAGTGAAAGAGTAAAACTGGTCATCAGGTGTCTTGACATGATACGCACCAGGTGGTGACAGTTGTTGATACAGTGGGCAACAACCCACCTCATCAAATACCGCCACTTTGTAAATGGACGCCGCCGCACAGAGGCACCCTTCGCAGCGGTATGAAACACACCAGCCAGCAGCAGTTTGTAACACCACTGTTAATTACTGTCATATAAAGAATGTGAAAGTCCATATAGTGTGGGAGGGGAGGGTAATGGATGGGTCAAACAACCTCCAGACTTTCACCCGGGAACACACTGTTTCCGTGTGAAACCAAAAGTCAGTGAAGTTATTTAAATAACAACATACTGTGCTAGAAATGAACACACCTTGTTCTTTTTGCTCCCCTCCAGAACCCTCTCATCAAGACACCCTTCAGCAAAATGTACCAGCATGTGTGCACATACAGGGACATATACCACAAGACATCTGACCTTCCTGACTGTCTTCCCACTGTGGACCATGTGATATTCTGTCAAGTTTATGTTCATGTGTTTGTGTCCACTTCCTGTTTTATTTTGAAATGTGTTCTCATTGTGTTTAGTGTTTCTTTTACTTCCTGAGTTTTCCCACCTTTGTTAATGACCCCATGCGTTTCACCTGTGTCTTGTTCCACTCACCTGTGTGTCGTTAGGGATCAGCCCTTGTGTACTGAAAGCCCAGTGTTTCCCCCAATCAGATGCCAGCTTGTCACTGTCGCCCTGGTGTGCTCATGCTTCCCAGACCTTTCCTCTTGTTTGAGTTCTTGGATTTTGACTCTGCTCAGATTTATGGACTTTGCTTTTTGTGTATTAGTTTGTGTGAATGGACTTTTCTGCCTTCACTGACTGCGTTCAGGTGTTTGACCCCTGACCTCCTAAGTAAAGATTTGGATTTGATAAACTGTTCTTGTGTCTCATGTTTTGTGTTTCCCTGAATCCCAGTTTTGTACCAGGTGGTTACAGATCAGACTGTCAACTACCCTGTGGCTCTGAGCGCCACTGCAGCTGCTGTCTCATGGACACGTCTGACTGCACCTCTGAGAGCCTGCAGCCCAACTTGTGCATGAATGACACCCTTCTACTACTAGTCTCAAGTAATAGCAACGTAAAGCACATTGAAACACACTATACACATAGAAACTGTCCTGACATAAAAACGTTATATTGTATATAACAATGAGAAATAGAATTGCACATGATATTGACAAGTGATTATGATACTGAAAAGTAATATTTCACATGATGTTGAGAAAATATTGCACACAATATTAAAGAGTAGTATAGTTCATCATGTCAAAGTAATAATGCACCTTGTTGTCAGTGTCCCTTGTTTCAGCTCTCCTCTGTCCATAAAGATAAAGACTGTTAATCACTGTATTTATCAACATACATTTTCTTGTCACATCCAGTGAGCACCAAGCATCACTTTAATGTGTGTTACATGACGCAGTACACATCAGATCTCACCTGTCTTTGAGGACATGGTTTGTGTGTTTTATTCACACAGTGGTGTGTAAGATTAAGTTTGATATTGAGGTTATAAAACAGGAACATTGACCGAGGTTTTCATTAATAAATTAGGTTTTATTTTAAAGAAGCAGGATTGAAAATTAAGCCGGGTGTTTTGGTGATTTGCACATGAAAAGATGTGTAGATGTCTCACAGGATAGATTAAATACTTGTTTTAAAGACGTCTATTTTACATGCCAACCATTGTTCAAACAGCATATCAGTGATACTGTTCAGATTAGCTAGTGTCTGAATACAAATGCTGCACCTGCTAGAAACATACAGTAGTTAAAATGTGTATGCATGTTATATTTACATCAAAGAAAGATTAAAAAAGAACATTAAGCATTAACAAAAACATCAGACTCATTTCTAACTAGTGTCTTACACATCTATGTATCTTGACTACTGGTCTCAGCTGCTGTGTAGAACTGGTCTGACTGGTCGCTGTTACTGGGAGGTCGAGTGGAGAGGAAGGGTTTATATATTATTGTGTGATTTTCTCCATGATAATAATTTATTTGAGGAATTTCAGTCAGGATTTAGAGTGCATCATAGCACTGAGTCAGCACTAGTTAAAATTACAAATGACCTGATTGCTTCAGACAAAGGACTTGTCTCTGTACTTGTTTTATTAGATCTTAGTGCGGCGTTTGACACTATTGACCATCAAATTCTGCTTCAGAGACTGGATCACTTAATTGGCCTAAAAGGTTCTGCATTAAGCTGGTTTAAATCTTATTTATCTGAGTTTTCAGTTTGTTGACGTTCATAATGAATCATCCTTACGTACTAAAGTTTGTTTTGGAGTTCCGCAAGGTTCTGTGCTCGGACCAATCCTATTTACTCTATATATATCTATATGTTCTTGGCCCCAAACAACTCAGAGACTCTTTATCTGATGACATAGTTTCTCTAGATGGCATTGCTCTGGCCTCTAGCACTACCGTAAGAAACCTCGGAGTAATATTTGATCAAGATTTGTCTTTTAATTCTCATTTAAAACAAACCTCACGGACTGCATTCTTTCATCTGCGTAATATTGTGAAAATTAGGCCTATCCTGACCCGAAAAGATGCAGAAAATTGGTCCACGCTTTTGTTACCTCAAGGATGGATTACTGTAACTCTCTATTATCAGGTAGCTCTAGTAAGTCCTTAAAAACTCTCCAGCTAATTCAGAATGCAGCAGCACGTGTACTAACAGGAGCTAAGAAACGAGATCATATTTCTCCTGTTTTAGCTTCTCTGCACTGGCTCCCTGTAAAATCC
>NC_065510.1:8286890-8350162 GCF_006386435.1 Epinephelus moara | reverse complement strand
CTCTGTCTCATTGTGTCATGCGGATTACTGTTAATTTATTATGCTGATCTGTTCTGTATGACATCTATTGCACGTCTGTCCGTCCTGGAAGAGGGATCCCTCCTCAGTTGCTCTTCCTGAGGTTTCTACCGTTTTTTCCCCCGTTAAAGGGTTTTTTTGGGGAGTTTTTCCTTATCCGCTGTGAGGGTCCAAAGGACAGAGGGATCGTATGCTGTAAAGCCCTGTGAGGCAAATTGTGATTTATGATATTGGGCTTTATAAATAAAATTGATTGATTGATTGATTGATTGATAAAAAGGACCAAGTGTGAAAACACCTTAAGAGGACTGAGTTTGGTTATTTAAAAAGGACTATATGTGAAAACACCCTTGGAGGTACTTCAGGTGTTTTCACATGTAGTTATCTTTAAACAAACGGAACTCAGTCCTCTTAAAGTATAAATACAATAGCAAGGAGCAAAGTAAACCTGGAGCGCTTTGTGTTCACAAGACACAGGTTAAGTGAACCTCACCACGGACTTGAAGCAAACCGAACTCAGATTACCTCCCAAGGTGGTTTGAGTTCTCTTGGAGTGTTCACATATGAGCAAAAAAAGTCCACTTAGAGGGCTGAAAAAGACAGTGTGAAAACACTCTGACCCTCATCCTGACCGCCTCACACTCTGCAACAAACCTCCCCAGTGCTGAAGGTCATGGTGTGATGAGGCCAACAGAACCACATCATCTGCAAAGAGCAGAGATGCAATTCTGAAGTCCCCAAACCAGACACTTTCATCCCCCCAGGCTCAGACAAGCTCAGACTGTTTGGACTTAATATCACAAAATATATTCCTTCCACATTCATGGGTTACGTGAGTTGAGGAAACGTTGGCCAATAACAACATTTTCTATTTCGCTTTCTATTAAAGGTTACTTTTTAAATTGATTATAAATTGTAAGTAATGTGTTTATATATGTTAATTATCATAGACCAAGAATAATACTCTTCAAAGGACATTTCCTTCATATGGTAGAGCATGGCGTCAACATTAGCATGATGTGATTATTAGGAAGATAATGAGTCATTTAAAAAGGTCATGATATCAGTTTTTCCACTTCAAACAGAGCTAGATAAACAGATGAAGGCAGTTGTGTTGAAGGGGGATATCCACAGACCAAAGGAATTTTTCACTACCTAGCAACAAAAAAACATTTACTGCTATAAACAGATTATGACTGATATCTAATGCATTCATAACATATTTATTCAAATGATTACATATTTCAGTTTCAAACCCATTATGAATTATGCCGGATTAGAAAGTGGTTCAAATTTTAGGTGGAGGTAAAGCCAAGTAGAGTTTGATTTGGTCTGTTATTATTATGTTTAGGTCAATCTTATTTATTTTTATTTTTTCCACTTTTGACTGTGTTTGCGCAACCTTTCCAGGCTGCAAAGACATTTCTCTCACCAACAGTTTGTACAATATCCTCTATCAAATACCATAAAACGTCAATAAGTAGCCTGGGCTATTACATGCATACATCACTGAACTCTGCAGGCTCATATTTGGGACAGGCGGCTATATGAGACAGGCCTTTAACTCCTTTTACACAAAATTGTTGCTCAGCAAAGATGTGAAACATGACCCAATGATAATGGCACTTGGCATACAACACCACTTTATTCTGTTAAAACAATACTCACAACTTGGATTCATTTTTATGAAAAACCCTTTGATTGTCATGATTGGTTGGTCCTTACAGACTAAAGGAATATAGATAACTTACTGGGTAATCGAGGATTGGACACATATTCTGACTTAATGGCCGCTTCAGAAGAAGGGAGTCACTCCTTTTTTTTTGTTGTGCTGGTAAATCTGAATAAATTACAGTCTTCTCTGGTGCTCATGGTTTCAGTAAGCTAACGATGTGTAGCATCTCCATATTGACAGAAGTTTTAACATTTATATTTGCATGTGCTATCTAAGCAGCTAACCAATGTTAGCTCAAGTGGTCAACAATCTGGTTTTATACATCCAAAGAATTCTTGCTTGGCAATAAGACCAGGCATCTAATTAAGACAGGCCTTTAATCGTCAAAATGTGTAGGTACACCAGGCTAGTAAAAAGGACTGGGCATTTAATCGGGATAAGGCTTTTTATATGAAGTTTTATGGTATGTCAGTGGTGTCTACATGAGGCATTTAATCACTCCATTCCTATTCAATCAGCCCGGTCTCACTCTGAAGTTGATGAAATCCAGCGCTTGGGCAGTGCCGTCCTTTAACATTGGTATGATACGCGGCCGATCACCATTATAGTTTAATGGCATCAACATGCCTCAAGGGGAGACGCGAAGGGACAAGAACGAAAGTTTAGGCAGCGAAAATCCAAGTAGGGTGGAAGGGTGCAACAAACGCCAATTTTCACCCAGGAGAGCAGTGTTCACGTCCCATTAAATTATAAAGCCAACCGCTGTTTTTTTTTACCTAAACCTAACCACATGTTTTTATGGCCTAAACCCAACCATGTGCGTTAGTTGTTGGAGGGAAAAAAACCCATAAATTTGCCTTGTTATACTGATGTAGGGCGTTTGTTTTATGTATGTCAACGTTAAATTTCCTGTGAAAACAGAAGTGCAGTTTGAAAGAAGACGATGCATGTAACAGGCAGAACTTGACACGGCTTCCCAGAACGTCAACAACCAACCAGGGAAGCTCTCACATCATATATGGATGTGTAAAGTCCATGACCAAACATTGATATGTGACGAGGTCGGGGTGAGAACGTGTTGATTCAATACCAAGCACTGGTCAGCGGATGTCACTTTAAAAAACACTCCCAAATCAATAAATCCATTTGCAGGAATAATTAAATTAATAACAACTAATACTTGAACAAATAATAATTGGAAAAATTATTGAATTGTTTTCCTTGTTATTGTGCTTTTAATGCATTTCTTTGTCTTATTTTAATTACTTTAAATTACCCCTGTGTTTGACAGATGCTATACTGACAAACTTGTATTGCCTTTGCTGTTTTTCTAAAACATAACTCTTGATTCAAAGACCTTCATGATCATAAAGAACATGAGAAAGAAAGAAAAAGAAAGAAAGAAAGAAAGAAAGAAAGAGCATTAAAGCTACATAATTTTTTGTCCATTTAGGGGCAGAAAAGCTTAACAACAAAATTACAAACCCTAAGCCCTGACATATTATCGACTTGTTATTTAAAAATTCAGATGACACAGAAAAGCATTAGCATTCATTGAGAATTGTGTCTCTGGCCACCTGTCTAGTCAAGTCTAAAATCCACTCTCAAAATAAAAATAAACTTCTGCAAGCCTGCGAAAAATATTCCAGCATCTGTCAGAGGAAGCCTCTGAGATGAGTGCTGTATCTGTGTACATGGTTTTATGTTCTATCACACATTTTCTCTCCCTTTTAGAAAGATGCTTTTTTTTTTTTTTTTTTTAAAAAAGAAAAAAAGAAATCGAAGTCGCACACAGACGTGGTGACACTGAAGGTATCAGCAGTCTCCATCTGTCCCCATCCAGGATGTCTGTTTCGATTATGACATGACAACTGTGGGCCACAACATCTAACCATGACTATTTTACTGTCTTATCAAGAGGCTTATCAGGCTGTCTGAGGGGCAGGGGTAAAATAAAAATAAAAATGGCATCCGTATTTAGAAAGTTTTCTAGGGCAGTGTATATGATGCTACATCTTGTTTTCCCTACTGGAGGGGAACCCAGGAGGGCACTTGATCATGTTTCATCTGCCATCATCACTCACTTAGTTAATATTTTACTATATCTATTCTCTTTCTTTATTTTTTGCTGTGGAGCAGTGATAGTGAACTAAAACAGTGAAATTGTGGCTTGTACAGCTGAACAAGACTGAAACATATGTTTTCACATCATCATTTGAAACATTTTTAAGATGTTAATAAAAGCCACTTTGAGTTATTAGCATATTTGTTTGTTTGTTTTTCAAGAGAAATACATTTAGAAATGACACAGTGCACTGAGTCTGCATTAACATTTTCATCAAAAAGGTGTCACAATAACTTAACTCCCACTTCCCACTTGAAACCACTAGAGGGAGATGATGTACACTGTTAGACTGCAGCAGGGCCAAATGAGGTTCAGTCCCATCAGAGGTACACTGACGGGCAGTACACTACATTTTGTCTGATTGTACTAGAGTTTAAAAAAATCTACCCTGGTATATTCTGATAGGGCTACTTGTACTGTATCTAACTGATTATGCAATGAAATGCAATATATTAAAAACTTATTAGAGCAAAGCAGAAGTGAAGGAGTGCTGCAATAGAGAACTTCCGAGATACAGTGTCGCTTAAACTCATTAACTGATGATGATGAAGATAATAGTTGCAGCTCTGGTACTTGTACATTCTCCACTCCCTCTGGTTCATGTCAGTATGCCGCTCCTCAAGGTTCAATTCTGGGCTCTCTGTTGTTCACTTTAAAGGTCCAGTGTGCAAGATTTAGGGGGTATATTGGCAGAAATGGAATATTACATAATAAGTATGTTTTCTTTACTGTGTAATCACTTGAGAATTGTTGTGTTTCATAACCTTAGAATGAGCTGGTTATATCTGCATCCTTGTCCACGGAGATCACCATGTTGCACTGCAGTTTTTCCATAGTAACCCACAACGGACAACCAAGCACTGGCTCTAGATATGGCCATTTGTGATTTACTTTTTTGGCATTGGCCACCATAGTCAGCAGCCCCTAATGTGAAACTGCTTTATTCAGTGTTTTTACTGGGTCAAATCACCAGGTCCTTCATTCGTTTAGGAGAAGAAGAGACCTGGATAATTCAGCTCTTGGTAAAAACCTCCTAAATGTCTGGATCTAAAGAGATGAAAAGTGAGCACACATTAGCAGTTGCTAACATGCCAAACAGCTTTAAAAAAATACTGATTTGTATCGTGAAACTGCTTTATCCAGCGTAAATACCGGTTTAAATCACCCGGTTCGTTTGTTTTGGAGAGGAGGACACCTCTGGGGATAATTCAGCTCCCAGTAAAACCCCCTGGTCAATGAACACTGTGGGCATTCTAACTGGGAGAAGTTTCAGCTGGTTGCAATCTGCAATCCTCACCATTAGATGTCACTAAATCTCCCTGAATCTTACACATTGTGCCTTTAAGGCAAATCAACTTTTTAAGAGCTACTAATAGCCCTAAGTTTGTGTTAAAATGAACCTAACAATGGAAAATACCAACTTCATTTTTCGGCTGCTGAAGCCTTATAGGTTTTCCTCAGCAGAGGTCTTGCTTTGGTAAGATATCTTTACATGCCTACTACACCAGAGAAAAGGGGATGGAAATGGCCTTCTTCAGTGAAGTGTCACACAAGTTAACATTAGTCACTGAAGGTGGAGGGATAGCACACACTCATAGCCAATGCTGGAATGAAACCAAGTAGCCCACATTTACACTTTTTCATATTTGCAAACACATTTTGGGTGATTGGGACAGTGCTAAAAGGCTTTGCTAATAAAGAAAATGATCAACCTTACAATGGAGAACCATTGTTTATGCTCTGTATGCTCTAGATTAGTGCTTCCCAACCTCTTCATGTGTGTAGAACCCTAATCAGCCATGAAATTATGGACTACAGCTGTATTTTGCTAGATGTTTTTACAGGCCATTTTTGGACTGACCTCTTGACCAAACCCTAACTAATCCTGATTAGCATTTTCTTAACCTTGACTAAATGTATTCATTTTTTTTTAACTCAAACATTTTTGTTTAACCCAAATAAATGTGTTCAATGACTTTTGGATTTGTGTGATTTTTCTAAATCAATAAAATGTGTCCAAGGAAATTTGATGGGAGAGAATTAAGGGAGAGTGAGAAAAGACAGCTTTGTATTGCATGAGTTCTGGACAAAATTCAGCAATAAAGTTAAGCAGAAATGTAAATGGCCTCTTAATTCATCATGATGACCAGGAAAAGAAAAGTGTGCATGTAAAATTATATCAGAATATGAAATAAATTGTGCAATAAATATGCTTTCACAACCCTAAATGAGTGACAAGATGTGCTGTCCCAATTACCCAAATGATACCAAAAAAAAAAAAAAAAAAAAATAGATGCTTGGGGTCAGTTTACTTTAAATGGTATGTAACGCCTCCTTGGAATATAATAAAACTTTCCTTTCTCCTCAAATGGATGGGTAACATATTCAGTATTACAGGAATGTATCATTTGAAGGGTGTTTTTCTGATTTTATGACAGGAGGAGGACATTCAAAAACTTCACCCTTAATTCACCCTACTTTTACATTTAATACTTTATAGGCTACATTTTCCTGATTATACTTTAATACTTTTCCTAAAGTAGCACTTTTAAGGCAGGACTTTTACTTGATGATGGAGTCCGTCCATACTTTTACTCAAATACAGATGTGGAAACTTGCTCCACCACTGCTCACAGCAAAACACAGCTCAGACTATCGTGAGAGTCAACAGCTGGCAGAGGAAGTTGGATCTCTATTCTGGCATTTCTCTCTCTGTCCTCCACACTTCCAATGTCTCTCTGCCTCTTTCTCCCTCCCTCCCTCCATCCACTTCCTCTGGTGTCTCTCCTCCCCTCCTCTCCCACCCTGACAGCCTCTTCCCTCTTCGCCGCCGCTGGAAGCTCAGTTGACCAGCGTCGCAACTGGGCGATGCGCCTCCAAGCAGATCCTCTACCTTTCTGGATTTGACATTCCCATCGCAGCCTGCATCCTCACATCTGAGTGACATTCAGCCGTCAGTGATTTCCTCAGCTTGCGTCAGTCTAATTTTGACAGAAAACTATTCACAAGACAAGGTTTTCGGCTGTATATCCGAAAACTGACCACTCGCAACAGGCATTTTATTCCCTCTTGAACGATCCCCTGTGGGAGGATTTGCTTTCAAAATATTTTATTTTGAAACCAGCCAGAGACAGCTGATAACTTGATCGGAGATGGTTCAGGAAACGCCGGACAAACTCGCTTGATTTGGGTGATTTTTGTCCTCAGTTTGTGTCTATTGGAGGCTCGAAAGCATCTTCAGACAGACCGCAGGGAGCAGAGGAGGCTGTTAGACCGTCTACAGGCTGTTGTAAGGTAAATCCTGAACAGATTCAGCCACTGGCTTGTCTTCTTTATCCTAACAAATATATCAGTCTAAAAATCACTGAATGATACTCTGTCACAGTTTAAAACAGGAGTAGAATTTAGAATTTATTTCCGTCATGTATTAATCTACAAATTCATGTAAATAAAGTCACAGCTTCTCACAGAAAATGGCAGATACTTAAATAGTGCAGTGCAAAACATTACAATAAAGTAATTTAACATAACTTCAACACTTCTGCAGTCTGAAAAAGGTGCAGGCTGAAGCTACAGCTTATAACACCTACCCTTTTAACAGCACATCATATTTAGCAATCAACAGCAAAACAAAACAAAACAAAACAGGCAAACAAGGCAAATAGCAACAACAATAAGAAATACATCTTACAAAAGGCAATTTAAGTTCCTGTACCTTGATGTTTTACATCAGTATTGCAGTTTGATCATCCCTTTTCATATTTGATTAATACAATATTTTTAAACTTTTGTCTAAATCTACTTAATGTTCTACATGTATGAAAAATGTAAAAATGGTAGTTTTAAACACCTGTTAATGTTGGTGACAGTTATTTGAAGTTGGCACAAGTCAGCTGGAGAGATATATCTCCACTCTTGGTTCTGATTTGCCTCAAATTACATTTTAAAACTATCAAAAGTTACATTTTTCACCTCATCTACAGCTCTTTACCAATATGAGGTTCCCCAAGGGTCCATCCTGGGCCCTCAGTTATTCTTCTTGTACAGCGGGTTTAAATACATTTTATTCTGAAGGTACTGGCCCAGTGTGTGCGTGATAGTTCATGTATTCCAAAAAATCACATGGTAATCATTAATTGATGTGTCTCGAAGAAATTTCAATTTCAGTAACTGATTCATTTCTTTGGTAATTTGGTAAAGGTAAAAAAGGAATATTTGATTGTTACAGCTTCTAAAACTTTTATATTTCCTGCTTTTCCTTAGCTCAGTGGTTCTCAAATGGTGTGAATGAACTTTTAATTCACTGTATCAGTATGGTGTGCACACCAATTTCCTAATAAAGAAAGAAGAAAAAAATAATAATTTAATTTAATTTAATGATTGGCAGCCAGTGTGAGTATGATAAGAGTTTAAAGGAGAAAGCCATGAGTGAAACAATGGATCACTTTATTGTATGGAGCAAATTACAAACAAAGCACCAGCGAAGACAATATACCAGCGAAAGTCATGATAAGAGTGATAACACACATTATAGAAGTTATTGTGCACAGATATAAATACAGGTGACTTGAGATTTTGGCTTGCCCTTGCCTTGGACACAAAAAGTTTGAAAACCACTGCTTTAGCTTGCATGATTGTAAACTGATGTCTTTGAGTTTTGGACTATGAAACCAAACACTCGAAGGCATCACCTTGCATTTTGGGAAATTCATTTTCTGACATTTTGTGGACAAACTGATTTATCAATCAATAATGAAAACAGCTGCTAGTTGGAGCCCCTAGTTGCATTCTCCTCTTCCTCTGGCTCATCTTAAATATGGAGCTCCTCAAGGATCAACTGTGGGCCCTGTTGTTGTTCTTATGTATACACTCCTACTTGGTGAAAACACAATATTAATTTCATTAATGTGTTGATGGTTCAAACATACACCAGGCATTTGCGAACTTGATGCAGCACTGGCATAGTGTAAGCTATACATAAGCAGTGCGAACTTGATGCAGCACTGGCATAGTGTAAGCTATACATAAGCAGTCATCAGCAGGAAAGTAACAGCATTTTTTTTGGTTTATGTGGTGTAAAACAACCTACATGTTCATTATCAAAGCAGGAAGTAGCATGATATTCTTGAGGGTTCATTAGGTTTCAAAGAAACTAGTCTGTATGAAGAGTCATCTGACCATGTCTAAAGGCAAAAGTGTTCGTAGCTGTTGCGAAGGGCTATGCTCAAGACTCGGTGAAAATCCCGTTGTTAAAGAGAGGGGGCAAAATACAATGAATCATACATCGATGGAGATAATGGTGCACACAGAAGCAATAATGGGGCTGCACATAATGATACACAGGAAAAGTAAGAGAAGTAGCTGTTAAAAAAGTGAGCCACAGAGAGAAGTTAAAATCTTGACTACTTTCTCACACACGAACACCTGAACAGCTTCTGTGTGAAGATGCTTGTCAGATTGTCGGTTTCGCAAAGTCACAAATATGCTTACAGTAGACGCAGCCCTGCACCCAACATTGATGTTTTAACTTTAACTGCATCTTTCCCTAACCAAAACCAGTGGTTTTAGTAGCCTCAACTTGAAAAATGTACTGCTAGTGTGTCTTCATCCTGTCTCTGTGGGTGCAAGATCAACAAAACACCCATACTTGGACATTTTGCACTGACAAGCACTTTGTTGTTAAGGTTTTAGGATCTGTCTGTGGCATTACTGGACAGTATGCTAATTATTTTCTCTAACCACAAGACCCCTAAGGTAACTGGTGTGCCTGTAGAAGCATGGTAAACTTAAATGAAAGTTTAAAACCCTTAAGTTGACACATACTCTCAAGTGAAACAGGGTGGAGACGAGACCTTTACTTCCCTTGTTTTCCTCCCAGCAGTTTGGGTCATCTAATCTCTCAAGTCCTCCACCCCCCTGACATGACTGCGCATCACTGATCATGGCTCCTCATCCTCCCTGAAGGATGATACGCCTCCGCATTAGAAAAACTCCTTAAATCCAGCTGCAGTGATTTTCACGCTTTCACTTAAACTGAAACTCCTCGGGGTCCCCAAGAGGCAGGGCAGGTTTGGGGAGTTAACACTGGGTGTGTCAGCTCCACACGAACCCCTTCCTTAGTTTTCTGAGTTGCATCTTGGTGGTCAGAGTAAAAAAAAACTTTTTGAGAATGTGGGGTTTTTTGTGTGACGGCAGCGATATGCAGGTTGCACGCTCGTTGCATCATGCTGTTTTCTAAAGGTTGGACAGACGCTTGTGGATGGATTTTTAAAAAAGGCCCAGAGCCAAGCAAACTCCTTTCCTGTTGTTGTTGGGTGCGTCTGCCTTACAGCCCACTTCCACCCACACTGTCTGCTGCAGGGTGGGAGTATTGCTCATACGTATGGCATATATGAGTGTGTGAAAGGACAGGGAAATAAGAATAAAATAAAGACAGAGAGAAGTCAGTGAGGGTGGACAGACTGTCAACAAACAAAGGAGTATAAAAGAAACGTGTTAAGGAGAGAAAGAAATGGATGAAGGCAAAAGAAAGTTATGGAAGAACAGCAAGAATTGAAGGAGGCAGAGAAAAAGGAAGAAAAAATGGACGATGCCCTGTTGTCCTCTGGGTTTATAGTGCCAACTTACTGCAACGTCGCTGGTTCAAGTCTGGCCAGAGACACCTTGTTTTCCATCATGTCTCTAAAATGCCTAAAAAAGTGCTTAAAACAAGGGATGAAACAAGAAATTGCACAAAGAATGACTGAAAGAAGGAAAGTAGAGGACAGAATGAAAGAAGTAATCTCGAAAATAAAACCAACAACAAATCAGTGGAAGAAAGAAGAAAAGGAAATAAGGAAGGAAGGAAAGAAGGAGGGAAACAGATGACAGAAAGTGACAGAAAACAAACAGACGAGGGAAAAAGGTGAAGGGAGCAAGAGGAGGAAGCCAAAGAAGGGCAGAAGAAAGTAAAATAAAAGTGTGGAGGGAAAAAAAAGGCATTCAAGAAAAAAGGGCGAAAGGAACAAAGGATGCGAACAGCAAAAATAAATAAATAAAAAAAGATATTAAAGAAGAAATAGACATACAAAAAAGTCAAAGAAGTGATGGAAACCAAGTGGAGTGAGCAAAGAAAAAAGTTACGGAAGCAAAAAAAAGGCCAGAAAGAAAGGAAGGAAAGAAAACAAAATTAGAAAGGCAACAAGGAGGAATGAAGGAGAGAAAGTTTAGCAGAAAAATAAGGAATAACAGAAGGCAGGAAGAAAGAAATCGGAGGGAAAAACAAGATGGGAAAGAAGTGAAAGAGGAAACCAAGTGAGGTAGCAGAAGAAATAAAGCAAAGGAAAGAAGGAAGGAAGGAAGGAAGGAAGGAGGGAGAAAGAAGGTGAAACAAGTAAAGAAAGACAAATGAAATAAGTAATAACTGAAGAAAAGAAAGACCCCAACCCAATCTGATGGTGTGTACAGTTAAACAGGGAGTAGAGGGAGACCTTTGATGACTCTCATCCTCCTCCTCCACCATCACACACCTCCTCCTCCTCCTCCTCATACCTCCAGCCCTCAACCTGAGACCCCCCACTAGAGCCCCCTGTGTGGCTGCTGGCCTCGGCCCTCTGTTGTCTCTGTGCTTCGCCTGCTGTTTGCACATGATGGGTTCAGCGGGTTCAGCTCAGCTATAAAAGCACCACTCCCCCATTTTTCTCCCCTGCGGCAGAGGCAGGAGTTTGCAGGCCTCATATTGGAGGAGGGCAAGAGGTGGTAGGGGAGGAGGAGGAGGAGGGCAGGAGGTGGTGGAGGAGAAGGAGGCCTCCCCTGGTTCTCCTCTGTAATATATCTCTTTCTGACTGTATTTTCTCCTCTCCTCTCCTTTCCTCTCCTCTCTCGCTTGGCTCGTTGGCTGGTTGTGGTATCGTTTTTGGGCCCAGCCCTGGACCAGACATTCATTTTTCTCCTCTTAGTTTCTAACCACTAACTAACCACTGGCTCCCTGCATCTCCTCCCCCCTCCTCCTCCATCTTAGGAATGTCTTATTCACCTCCTCTCTCTGTCTTCCTTCTCCGATTCTTACATGCTAAAAGCTCACATGCATCCGTGCCAACATCTGCAAATCAACAGACGAATGTACACACATGCTTTGAGAACTCATAGCTTTGCCAACAGTAAACACACAGGCGCGCACACACACACGCACACACATTTGAACACACACAAAAGGCCCCCCCATCAGTATGTGCCGACCACCTGTGAGGGTACACACACATCCATAAACCTCCCTTTCTTCTCCCTCTCTTTTCCATTATCCTCCTGAGAGCCCAGCGCCGGGGCCTTTACTTCCAAACCAAACATAGACCAAATTCCGCAAACCCCACCCCGACACCCCCCCCCCCTCCCTCCATCACTCCCCAACTCCCTCTCTCCCCCTTCTTATTCTCCTCTCCCCTCCCTCCCACACGTTGCCTCTTTTTCTTTTTAGTCTGTGTTTGAGGAAGGAGGCAAACGAAATGCTGGCCTCCACGAAAAAAGGGCCTGACAAAGAGAAGGAGTGAACTGAGAGCAGGGAAAGGGAGGAAAAATGAATAAAGGAAAAAAAAGATGTCTTGGCCAGGAGGGGAATTATGATTGTAAAGAGGGATCAAGTGCCGTGGCAGATGGGCGTAGAATCAGAAATGGCTCATAGATGTGGACTACAATGAAGAGACTGTTAGCTTATTTCTCTTTTCATCGCCCTCTTCTCCTCCTGACTTCTTTGATGATGTTGACCCACTGCTTTGGTGTCAGCCTCAGTAAGTTTTTAGCTCCACCAGGGCTGCAACTCCTGAATACTTTGATCATTTGTGATGATGGTTTTTATCTTTAAATCATCACTTAATCACCTAGTCCTCTAAATGTACGAAAACGATGAAAAATGTCCATCACATGTGTCCAAAATCAAAAGATGTTTAATTTATTACAGGCTCAAACAGATAAAAGAAGCAAACATTTGACATCTCATTTGAGAATCTGGACCTTATTAAGACAAATAACTTTTATATTAAAGTTGTTGTTGATTAATATTACATCAAACCGTGTATGGATTACTGAACAGGCATACTGGCCACAGGCCCAGGGGCGCAAAGTGTCAGGGGCTCCCAGCCTTCCTTTGTCAAATGTCAAATAACACCAGAAGAAGATTCGAAATGATCACAAAGAGATGCAAAATAAATACAGAGAGAACCATACAACTGCAAAAAGACCAGGATGTTCTCATACACTGTTCATACGTTCTCCTACAAAAAGCAAAGCACCAAAATTCGTATTTATCCCACCTAATGATGAGCCAGTAATTCATGCATAACCCATGTAATCTTGAAGGCTGCGATCACATGACCAGTGCGCTAACAGGAGTAAAGAATAAAGCAGGAAGCGGACTCATAAGGAGGCATGCTGCAGTGGTGGATGGGTCACAAAACACAGGACTTTCCTCCGGGACTTTCCCCAGGAGGCCAGTGTTTGGACCCAGACTCTGAGTGAACTTTGAGTCATACTCTTCTGTTTCTCTTCCTAACCACTGTAAGTTTTCATGTCTAAAACCTAAAGACACCTTTTTTTCCCCCCTAAACCTAACAGCCGAAACTTTATGTTTAGTGCATCCCCTAATGTAAAGTACATGTCTTTCAAAACATCGATTTTTCATGCAGTGGTCAATTTTGAGAGTTTGGGCTAGTTTACTCCTAATACTGTATGTATTCTTTCAAACTGCTATAAAGAAAACATTCAAATTATACATTTAGACGTTTATTACATTTTGTCTGCTTGTATAATGTTATGTTATTATGTACATCTTTGAATGCCGTTTTCTCAAAATTAGTTTTTTTGTCATACTCCAAGTCGAACATCTCAGCCTCTGTAGCACCTATGTACACCAAACTTTCCACTTATACACCTAGCTATATTCTGAAGATATTTACAGGGGGGTTTGTTAATAAATCATTCCTAGCCTGATTTATGTGACATTTTATTCCCAAAAATATGGCGAAAATCTTTTTTTTTTTTTTAAGGCTATGGACAGTATATTTTGATTTTCTAGGTAATAAAAGCAGATATCCTTAAATCCCTCTGTAATTTTTTTTTCATCTTATATGTAAACAAAATGAAAAAAGATTTTGCACCTGGCTTTATCAGATGTTCAGATTTAGCTTCCTAAAATGTATGCAAATTTGTGCATATTTAATGAGATAATGCCTAATTTGCATAATTAAACATTCAAATTTTAAAAACTTGTAATACATTTTTTTTATACTATTATAAGTAATCAACTGAGGAAGTTTCATGATGATATCTATTATTTTCACCTTAATTTTGAATACAGGACAAAATAATGACGCTAATTATCTACTCACAGAAAACTGTTAATGGTGCCGGAAGATCGGTGGCTTCACCGCATGTTGAGTTAATTGTATTGCCAGATGAGAATCGATGTTGGACAGTTCTGCAAATCCATGAATTACATTCAAAGATTCAAAGTTCTTCTAATTTCCAATAACTAAGTTTTTAAATTTCTAGCTTTCTACAATATCTGCTGCACAGTTCTAGAAAGATTGTCGTCATGTGGTCACGTGGTCAAGGTTAGGCAGCACAAATACTTGGTTAAGGAGAGGAAACATTTTAGATGTGGTTAAAAAAAGATGAGCTTTAGCTGCAAGTGTGTGATGCAGGGGTAGTAGTTTACTCGTGGCTACAGAAAGGACATATTATGTTTTTCATTGGCACTGACTATTAGCACTTGACATGAATGAAGTGCATAATTGTTTAGTATGGACATAATTGACCTATGGCTAAGCCACGTCCCCCTCCACTCACTCGGACAAAATATCAACATTCAGTGACCGGCGCTATGGCAGGTGTCACAGTACACGACATTTCGCAGGAGGCAACTGATGATTTTTGGGGACATAACGATCAGATGTCATTGAGAAGTAACCAAAAGGGCCTAAACTACGCACTGGAGGGATATATTAATCATTTTATTGTTGAGAAGGTCGATGAAAAGCTTAAATTACAAGCCACACAGGTCACAGTGTACGCTTGTGAACCGCATCTCGTTGCCGTCACCATCAAAGACAACAAGATAGAGGATCAGCATTGTTCCACTGAAGTTAAGGTTTTTGGCTCAGAATATGAGAAAAGGATAACGGCCTTTTTACCATCTTTACCAAGAGTGTCTCTCTGTTAGTTTGGTGCTACAGTATTTACACTGAATCATTCAGCATAACGTTTGCCAACCTTTGTTATCTCTGCCATTACAGATAAATTAATGAAGCTATGCTCCAGAAGTTAACGTTAGCTTAACTAGAGCCCTTTGGACAACAGCTAACAATGATGTACGATCACCAAAGTACAAAACTAGAACAAAATAGGCTAATGAACTCCCAGCAAACAAGGTGATATGATGAACAACACAGCTAGGAGCTAACGTTAGGCTACCTTTAGCTAACGTTAGCTAGAGATGTTAAAGATAACTTTATATTTCTTTCCAGCAAAGTGACAATATGTTGCCTCAAACACGATGTTGACTTACCTTAGAACAGACGTAGACATCCCATTGAGTTGATGTTGTGGTCTAACGTTACCACACAACTTTATCCAAAGGAGACACTTTTCTCGGTTGAGATGTGGTTTAGAAAAGGGTAAAAAAAAATACACCTCGTCGCCCAGCCTCTCAGGATACCTTGTGTCAGAGTTGCATGTACCCCATGCACACCGTTTGACCATTGTTAAACTTAAAATCTCAGAAAAAGCTCATACAACCGAACTTTCAATGGACGTCCAGGCAGAGAATGTCCGAGTGTATGAGAATGGCTATACGCACTGTGATTGGCCCATCGCGTTTGAGGGCGGGGCTCAGCCATAGGTCAGTTGTGAGGGATACTTGACTGCTGTAACTGCTGAGCTAACAAGAACATCAAACACAATAGAAATGGTTTGCTACTGTAGCTGCCAGTTAGCCAGTTAGCTAACCTGGCTACTACCTGAAAATAAATAATACAGTTCATGCAGTGATTATTCACTGAGCGGCACATTCCCAGTTATTCCATAACAGGACTTAATGGCAACCGTAACGACTTGAGCAGAAACTGCCCAACACACATCGCCCTGTCTGGCAATCCCATACTTTGCCTGTTCCCATCTCCGGCAGCGAAGTCGCAGGGTTGGACTTTGGAATACTTTGGGGTTATTCTCCCCAATGTTAGGAAGCCAATTTAATGAGTAATTGTTTTGAGGAATTTAGATGTAAACCATGGCGTTCATATGCCTGTGACGCAGCTTTCCTCTCTAAAACGTGCCTGCTGTCAGAGTGGAAAGCATTAAGGTGGTTTGACTCTGACGCTCCGCATTGAAACGAGTACAAATTGGATTTTTTCAAATGCCGTGAAACTCTCATGCACGTAGGCCACTGACTACCAGGCTCATAATGTCCGTTAGCATTAAAACATTATTAAATCTTCCTGTTTAACTCTCTGCTGACTTTTTTCCAGCTCATTACTCTGTTATTTGATGGAGCCTTTTTCCTCTCTCTCCCTCTTTGTTTCCCCACCGAGAACGAGAGGAACGGCCTACAGTACAGCTGGGATTGGTTATTATTTACTGGCTTGGCACACACAGACACACACATGCACACACGCATACACACACGCAGTGGAAACAAATTGGGTGAATCTGCTCTGCACGTAGGAATGTGAGGCGCATGTGTTTGTGTGTTTTAGGTCTGGATGACAGAGCTGAGGGAATGAAAGTGAGATGGAGAGAAAGGCAGAGAGAAATTAAAGGGGGAGAGAAAACAGACCGACAGAGAAGAAAAATGAATGATAGAGAAAGAGAGATTGATTTCTGGGACTGCTCTTGGCCTCGTCCGTCTCGCCTGACAACAAAGGTTAAAAACACTTTTCTCCCTCAGTCTCTCTGTCTGTCTCCACCATCTCCCCTTCTTCCTTTCTTTGCCTTTCATTTCCTAATGTCCCTTCCCTCTTTCGTCATCCCTGTCTTCGTATTTGCAGCCCCAACCTAGAATATCTGCACTCATTCCCTGGACCTCGCCTTCGCCCTCCTCTCCATCTTTAGTCTTTCTCTGGCTCCTCGGAGGGGCGACGGTGGATGAAATGATCGGGGAGGGGGAGGGATCTGTTGCTCCGCTGATGGCGAGGAATTGCAGGGAGGGAAAGCAGAGAGGAGAAGTGGAGAGGTTTCTGTGTTGACCTTGTCCCACTGCCAAACGGTGGGATGGTGGTAGTGGTGGTGGTGCAAGGGATTATGGGTGGGGGTTATGAGTGAGGAGAAGGGGTAGAGTGAGAAATAAAAGGAGAGGCTAGAAGATCTACTTCTATGGAAGGAAAAAGTAGTAGGAAGAAAGTTGTGCTGGGAGAGACCGTAAGATAGTACATGATGATATACAGTGACATGAGTAAATACAGGCATGCCATCTTTGGATATCTTTGTGCTACCCCCACGTCCTTCTGTACATCCCACGATGACTGTAAGTGATGTATGAATTAACTATAAATATAGTTACAGAGCTATATTAATCTTATTAAAAGACCCTAAGAACTTTATACACTGACTTGTATATATTTGCCATGGGAAATACTAGTTTGTGATTGGCTGGCAGGTGTCTGTTAAAGTCATACAACAGGGCAACATATCCTGAAAAGAACGGTTTGTATAATACTCAACGAATTAGCACCCCACGAATGATGTTAAGTCCTTAACACAAAGTTATGTAATCAACGTAAAGTTACAGAGGTTAGTTTTAGGTAGTCAGAAAAAAGAAACATGGATTGGCATCATTAGGTTTAGGAATGTTAAACCACAGTGGTAAGGTTTAGGGAAAAGAAACATGGTGAAGACGTAGCTTAAAATGCCTTAAAGTTCTCATGGTTCCAAACACCCGTCCTCTATGGAATGTCCTAGGGGAAAGGGTGGACCCATCCACCACCCTAACCTGCCTCCCTGCAGTCCATGCGGGACTGCTTCATGTTTACTGCTGTCAGCGCATTGGTCATGTGGTTGCAGCCTTCAAAAATATGTGGGTTATGCACACATTACTGGCTTATGATTACATGGGACATGTACGAATTTGGGTGCATTACTTTTTATAGGAAAATGTACAAACAGTTTATGAGAACAGCCTGAACAGGACATCTCAAACAAAGATCTGGTCAGTGGTTTTCAGCCCTGATGCCACAAGGAAATGTTGGCATTGTACCTTTCTGCAAACTATGGATACCTTGCATTTTTCTGTTTCGTATGCATCATATCAGCATTTCTGAAGTGACTTTGTAATCTGGAGGTCGAGAAATGGTGGATGACGTATCACTTAGACGAGATGCCTGCAATCTACAGACCACTGTTTGAGGCCAACAAACAACAAAACTGTTTTTTTAAAACAAGTCATAACCTCTGTTTCCAGCATGTTTTTAGTCACCAAATATCTGCATTTTTTTAGCAACCCGTCACTGTGTTTCCAGTGGGTATAATGCTACAAATGGGGTTGTTTTTTACTGGGCTACTGGGCCAGCATTACGTTTTCTACCAGGACAGTGCCACAATTAAACAGCAGTTGATTTTTTACAGAGCCATCATTGCATTTCCAGCTGGGACTCGGCCATGAAAAGCGGGCATTTTAAGCCAAAGAACACTCTTCTCCTTCTGCCTAAACCTAACCACATGTTAACCACAGCATTGTAGTTTCAGTGTATCTGCTACGTAAAAAAGTACAAACGTAACATACCCGTGGTTTGCAGAAACATACAATGCCGACATTGATTCTGGGGATTGGGTTGATAGTTATTTTATTCCAAATCAGAAACACCAAGTATATTAAACCGCAGTCAAACACTACAACAGTAAAGCTGCTTTATTTTACATGTAACTGATGAAACAGACCAAACTATGTGCTGAATTTACACGTTAAAACAGCAATAATTGATCATTTGAGGCTGCATGGAAGCAGCAGAACAAGCTGTAAAAACAAACTGACATATTATCACTACATAATGTTAATGTGTAAACAAACAAGTGGCTGTTTACACATTCAAGGAACACTGAGCGACATTAACATTCATTTATAGGAAGGTATTTGTTATATGCGTGCTTCCCCTGTGTGTGTTGTAATCCAAGCTGCTCTGTTGATAGTTGTGTTAGACAGTCCAGCTGCATGTGTATGTTGAAGCATGTGAGTCCGTGTATGTAGCTAATCACCACCAGTTTGCACTGCACTCTTATGGCAGTTACCGCTGATATCTGGACAGTATTGTTGCAGAAGTGTAGCGCCCAGTCTCTAACCCCCCCCCCCCCAGGTTAACACCGTTAGCTCTGTCAGCACTGTTGCCAACTTTAGCACTGTTTGAGCTGTTACTGTTAGCTGCTAGCTGCCAGCTCAGCCACCTCCACATTGAGCAGCATCCAGACAACCTCTGAACCTTGGATATTTGACAAATCTAAGTTCAATATTCATTGTCTTTCTGTTTTGCTCTCTAGCTTCTGAAGAGTTATCCGTAGCCCCTTTTACACTGCCAGATTTTCGGCGAATGTTGGGCTGTTTTGCCGGAGCCGGATTGGCAAGTTGATCCGAGGTGCCCGATTTTGTTTTTATACTGCCAATGCTGAAAAAAGACTGATTGGGCTTTCCTGCAAATTTTCACAATTCATATTTAAAAAGGGCTTGTGTCTTTCAAGCTAATTGCACCACTATGTTCACCAGGTAGACACTTTCTTTGCTGTTTGAGAGTATAGAGGGATGTACGAAGCTTTCTTGCTGAAAACAGCTGCACAGTGTAGCTGGAAACTACAAAACAAGAGAGTGAGTGTGGGAGTAGACCAAATCAGTAAAGTAAATCAAAACAATGAGCTGAAAGATGGTGTCACTATGAGCGACAACTTTTCATTTGATCCATTGATGATATAAAGTAAAGCATGATTTGCTCCCATTTATAGGTGAATGTTAAGTTAAAAAAAGAAAGCTGAGATTAGTCTTCCTCTATGGGAAATGTAAACCTTGGAGCCACCACATGCACAGAGCGAGATTGCTCCAAAATAGTATCAGCTTGAAGATTGTATATCATGACTATACATGGTTAAGTTCATCTTTGAGCTAGATAGGGATAAAGTGGGATGAGGCTGGTTTATCCTTTATTACAGCCCTGCTGCATCTCTTCACCGACCCCAACTTAGCTCCCCTCTATTTATACTGCTACTATCTGACTCAAAATATTTGTCTTCTGTCTTCCGCTTGTCTAAGATTAAACTTTCTAACAATTTCCTTCTAGGATCCTACCTGTTTGCTTCCAGTACTTTTTTTAGTTAAAGGAGTTATAGCAGTGTTTTGCAATAAAAACATGTTATTGACCAATTTCTGTGATAGCTGCCATAAGTAGTTAGATTTTCTATATTTTCCAGAATATGGTTTGACACCCAGAGATTGTGACTGAACTGTTTCACTCTGTAAGTGTTGAGAGAGACACAACAGTGTAGTTTTTGCAGTTGGAGGTCTGCCTGTTATTGAATGTGTCATGGCTAAATTTAAACCCTTTTCCCACCAAAATTAGCATGTGAACACAGGTTTTTTTTAAACACAGTAAAACCCGGTAAAAAATAGGCTATGACTCCTTTCCTATTGCCAGTAGACCAGAGCTGTGTCACAGACAGGTTGGAAAAGAGGTTAGGAAACAGTAGAAAGTTTCTAACACTTGGTGCAGACTGGGTGAAGATGGGCGGTAGTTTGTGGTGGCATGTCATTGCATCTTGTCGGTTAGAGGCCATAAATAGCGTGTTCACTGGGGTGTTGTGTTTCCATCAATGCCGATCAGAACTGGGGACGATAGCAGGAGACAATAGCAGTCATTATAATTATGAGACGATAAATACCCATGACTACTGCAGACTACTGCAGGGTCGACCTGGTTGAAATGCTGGCTGTGACCTTTCCCATTACATTAAAAAGCCAGATGTTAGCAGGTTTTTATGTAGTGGAAAAGAGCTGTAGAAAATTAAAGATCGAGAATTAAGAGTTGTCCAAACCAACTATGAGTGCTTTCAGACCTAGAGTTGTCTTGCTTTGGTCCAAGTCAGTGACCAATTCTGTCACAAAGCTGCATTATTGCCTAGAGTTGGTTCGTGTTCTCACGGCAGCATTTACAAGCGGACCAGATCAAATGCCTTGTGTGAGAAAGCTGCTCTTGATTGGTCAGAATTTCCATGCAGGAAAAATCCAGGAAGTAAAGCAAACGTTGAAGAAGAGTACACTTGCAAGATAAATGCGACACTTTCTAATGTCACAATGGAGGGACAACTACACAGGTTGATTTTAGCGCTGCTCATCGTGGACTATATTGCTGTCATTGTTCATTTTAGTTAAACCATACAGTTTGAAAACGAGGCGCGGCTCCAACTAGAAAACAATGTTTTGATGCATTGGATGTGCTGAATGTGCATATTAAGGCAGTACAGGAGGAGGTGCACATTAATAATCCTCCAGGACTGTAACATGCTCATGTTTAACCCAAACAATGTGTCATGTGACTGCAGTTGGTTCAGATCCAGGTCGGAACACCTTCTCACCACAATCAAACCGCACCAGAGTTTGTTTGTAACCGGACCGAGACCACCTCTTCCAGAAGGTCTCGGCCCAGTTATTTTGGTGCACACCTGAGTGCGATTGCTGTGTTCACACCTGCCCAAATGAACTGCACTTAGGGGGCAAACGAACTTGAGTTTGATTGAACAGAACCAAACAGGGCAGGTGTGAAAGCACCTTGTAACAATAAATATAAAGATTTTGTTTTAAAAATGATTCTAATTCAATGGCAGAAACCACTTCATAATTATAATGACTGCTGAATGATGTTGTTTAATGAACTATAAAAACATTAGAAACACAGCGAATCATTTTCTAAACTGCCATCATAGCTGGATTGTGGAGCATGTAGTGCGTGCTTGGTGCCACTGTTTACAGAACGTTATCATTCATCAGAGTGGATGCTCGCATAGTTACTGTAATATTCATTGTTCTTGGTGTAGATGGCCTTTAACTGACAGCAAAACAAGTGTTAACATATTTCATAAGAAAATTTGTTTTTATGCTGTGTCATCTAAGACACAAAGAATAAGTAATTTCATTTTTTATCTGAAGAAAAATTATTCCATAAGTGAAATTCACATCACCAATGAATGTTTTTCCTTTTAACTTAAACTAGATCAAGACTTGAGGACTAGCTATATATAATTCAAAGTACTCTTTAGCCTGCTTGAAGCACTAGAGGTCATTTTGAACTGTGCCATGTGTGCAATACTAAAACCACGGACTTGACATCCTTCTTCTTTGCTGTCAATTATTTCTGACTTATGAAAAGTTGAGAGAACTCCCCTTTCTCTGATGCGAGCAGAATAACAAAGTCTGGTGTCCTGTCTGACATTTGGAGCTTATTCAGTGCTAAAGTGGCTGCTACAAACAAAACTCTGCAGTTTTAATAAAACCCATGCAAGTAACGAGCGGCCGTTTGTGTTTTTATTTTGAAAAAAAAGGCTGCAACCCCTTTTAAAAAGTTGTCTGTGTAGTAGAAGATGTACAGAAAGTTTGCAAAGAGCCTTTCTCTGAGTGAAGAACTAAGTAATATCTCTGTCTTTAGAGATTACTCCCCCGCTCCTCCTCCCCTGACAGCCGCCGCCACTCCCCTCCTAAATGGTAAAGACGCCAGTGTCAGTGCTAGAGACACTGCAGGCTCTACTGGTGGCTATTGCAGACTTGCTCTGCAGAGTTGCATCACTTAGTGCTGCCGAGACACAAGAGCGAGAGAGAGGGAGAGAGAGGGAGGATAACACTGAGACAAATAATGGGAAAAGTGTGAGGAGAGGAAAGGGTGGGAGCCCACGTCTGACTCCCACAGTTTCTGTCTTTCCCTCCCTCCTTTCTTCTCTCTCAGTTTTTCTATTTTCCATTTTCACCGCCTGCTCGCTTTCTGCCTCCCCCCGTATAAGTTGCCATTTTTCTTGTCCTGAGAGAAATTCACTCTCCAGAATGCTGGCACTGAGAAGACTCTGTGAATCAGAGCTGACACAATATAAAACAGTGGTTCAACACATTCAAAAGCTGTGAACACTGACAGTAAATTTCCTTTCGCTGCCGTGGCGGCAGAAACCACCAAACTGCAGTGCCGATGGTTTTGTTTTTGTGACTTGAGACAGAAACGTGATATGGTCATTACTGTTTTGGATGATCTGCGTAGGCTTGGGAACTTGAAAACAGTCAAAAACATATTGTGTAATTTGAAAAATACTTAAAAGAAGAACTCTTGTTTGCCCTCAGTCTTTAAAGAAACATTTTTCCACCAAGAACTACAGTGTATTCTTTTGTCTCCATCTCGCCACAGTCTGTGTGGAATGAAGAACCTCTTGCTGTTTTCTCCATGTTTCTCAACCACTCTCTATGTCCTCTCCAACCCGACACAAAACTGTGTTCTTGTTTTTGTCTTTTGAAATGTTCCCTGATATTTGTTGTTCATGCAGGTGTCCAGTTTCAGCCATTAATGCACCTCAGCCATCACAGCCTCTCCTTCTGTCTCTGTGTGCCTCCAAGTCACAAAAACAAAATCTCCCGTCATCCTCGCTGTTGCAGCGACATTGCGTAATACCTTATAAGGACGTGGGATGGAAAGATCAAAGGATGTAACCCCTCAAAAACAAGGGCTGACATCTTTCCTGGAGTGATGGACCCTCTGCTGTCACTCCTCCCTCCCACTGAAATCCATTCCTCTTATTAAAAACAAAACCCATAAAATTCCAACATTTAAAAACAAAGTTTGTTCTCAAATCAACATTATAAAAGTTAGGTCTGGATGACAGTTTCTGTCTTTTCAGTTTTAACCTTTGTCTTTTTTTTTTTTTAATTTATCAGATTTATTCTCTGTGTAGAAAAAGGGCAGAAAGAAGGGAATGAGGAGGAAATTATTAAAATATACCCTGAAGTCAAGACTGACTTCTTATAAAGAGCGATGCGACGTGTTTCCCCTACGAGAGAATGACAAGAAACTGAAGAAAATTGGAAAAGGGAGCTCAAAAATGCTCTGGAGGATGAAAAAATGGGAGAGAAGAAAAAGGAGTGGGAGGTGCAGAGGGCAGAGGAGAGGGGAGGAGAACAGGAGAGGTATGCTCTGCTGGAGGACTGGGAGAGGAAAACCACAGGAAGGAGTGAGAGGGAGGGAAGTAGAGAGAGAGGGAGAGGAGTAAAAAAAAAAAAAGAAAATATGGGGAGGGTGAGGCCAGATCAGGGCGCTGTGGAAGCAAAAGTTTCCTGTGAGAGGGGGAACGACTCTTGTGTGTGTTAGTGTGTGTTACACCCAAGGGGGGCATCAGCTCTGTACTGTATGTGCGTCTGTACAGTTTTACACATAATTGTGTGAAAAAACATCTAATTTCCAGTATTTTTCTATCAGATATTATCATTTATACGTGAGGTTTGGTGTGTATTTGCATGTTACATGTGTTTATGGATGTGACTGACTGTATACAGGCCCGTGCACTGCTGCTTTCTTGGAGAAATGGAGCCACCAGCAGCGTTGTTTTCGTGTGTCAACTATTTTACTGAAGTGCGCAAAGTGTTTAGTTTCTGCTTATGTTTGAAACTCAAGTGTAAACTGGTGTTTATTTGCATGCATAAGTGTGTATGCACGTGCATAGTGTTGTGTAAGTCCACTGAAAAGCTGCAGTCCACAGAATATGGGTGTGACCAAATGTATAAATGCACATGTACCGAGTGTGTGTACATGCTTGTTTTGCTGTCTTTCTGAGGACCTATTTCAGTTTTAAATAGTTGCAGTGAGGACGGTTCTGCATTGTGAGGACATTTTTGCTGGTTCGCACTACTTCAGAGGACTCTTTTCAGAGTGTGTACGATTTAGGGGGATACACTTGCAGGGATGGAATAAAGAATAAGTATGTTTTCTTAAGTGTATAATCACCTGAAAATAAGAATCATTGTGTTTTCGTTACCTTAGAATGAGCTGTTCAGATATATATGGATCAGGTCCCCATCCTCGGAGATCACCATGTTGCACCACCATGTTTCTACAGTAGCCTAGAATGGACAAACCAAACACTGGCTCTAGATAGGGCCATACGCATTTTTGTGTCGGCCACCGTAGCTAGCAGTATATCTGCGACAAGAGCATCGGAAAAAGGCTGAAGGCCGAAGACTGAAGATGAAAATGTGTTATTCAGTGTTTTTACCGGGTTAAATCACCATGTCCTTTTGTTTCTGAGAGAAGGAGACATCTGTGGATAATTCGGCTCCCGGTAAGAACCTCCTGAATGTCTGGATCTTAAGTTAGAGAAAATGTGCTGGGCTAGCGATCCTCCTTCAACATGCCCAACAGCATCCAAGAAACACTTCCAAATCCAAGAATCACTTTTTTCAGTGTTTTTACTGGTTTTAATCATTGGGTCCGTTTGTTTTGGAGTGGAAGAGACATCTGTGGATAATTTGGCTCCTATTAAGAACCTCCTGAACGTATGGATCTTAAGTTATCAGGGAAGAAAAATGAGCATACATTAGCAGGTGCTAGGCTAGTGCTCCTTCTGTGACATGCTGAAGAGCATTGGAGAAACACTGATTTGTAACGTTAAACTGCTTTTATTAAAAAAGTGTTTCTACCGGTTTTAATTACCTCATCTGTTTGTTGAGGGTTGAAGGAGACCTCTGCGGATAATTCGGCTGGCGGTAAAAACCTCTGGACGTCTTGATCAGAATTAAAGTGAGAACACATTAGCAGGTGGTGGGCTAGCAGCACATCTGCGACATGCCGAACAGTGTAGGAGAAAGACTTTTTATAGCGTGAAACTGTTTTACAAGGTGTTTTTATTGGTTTAAATCACCTGGTCTGTTTGTTTTGGAAGAGACCTCTACGGATGATTCGGTACAAACCTCTTGAACAACAAACACTGAAGGACTTCTAAATAGGTGAAGTTTCAGGCAGTTATAATCTGCAATCCTCACCACTTGATGCCACTAAATCCCCTTAAATCTTACACACTGTTCCTTTCAGGCCTGGTTTAAGATTAAGGTTAGAATTAGGTTTAGGTTTAGGTTAGGTTAAAAGAGAAGCGGTCTTAAGGTTTGGGCTTATGATTAAAGTTAGGGGCCAGGGAATGCAATATGTCAGTAAGGGTCCTCACAAGTATAAATAACAAACTTGTGTGTATTGCTGAAAAAGTGCTACCCCTCCTTACATGTGTTTAGAATACACACTAAATGCGAATGTGTGTGTGTGCGTGCATGTGTGCTAAAGTACACATGTTTGTGTGCAAGTGTGTGAACAGCCAAAGTATGTGTTTTGCTAGGCAGTAGGGGATCCATAAGAGGGTCCGGGCATGCTGCCCAAACGCAGGTCATTGAGGGAAAAGAGGGGGAGGAGCTGTTGGAGGTTGAGGGGGGCTCACGTGTGGTTATGAGTTTTGCGCATGCCTGCTAGTGTGACTTGAGTCTGCATGCGTGCCTGGATACATATGGTCCTGTATGTGCGTGCCATCACAATACCTCTGAATAGCAGTGTGTGTGTGTGTATGTGTGTGTAAGAGAGAGAGAGAAGTCAGCGAGGTTGCTCTGGAATGTGAAACCAGTGTGCTGAGGTAGCTGGCAGGCCGGCACAAGGACCTAAACACTGACTTCATTGTGGTTTAGCCTCTGCCTCATATTATGTCGGGGGATCCTGACGGTGATTGTGGAAGAATTTGTGGTGACAGCAAGTTTAGAAGTTAAAGAGGTGTACATGTAGCTGGCAAGCTGCCGGTTTGAATCCCAGATTGTGTATTTGGAAAAGCAGCCAGTGAAAGTAAATTAAGAATGCTCTTACTGCCAGCTATCATTAAAGAGCCATATAGTGAGACACCCAACAGAGGTTTTGCAGTTTTGTCACAAATCTACTTGCAGCCCACGTCTGGCGCCATTTAGAAGTTCCACCGGAGGCAAAAACTGGCTAAATATATAACAACTGGCAAGAAAAACAGATACTGAAAAACTTCTTCTCTGCTGTGGGCATAAAGTTTAAAAGGAAAGTGAAAAATCTATACGGTAAATTTGTTTTCAAACCTAGGTGAAGGAAATAGTTTGACTTTTATTTGTTCTCTTGGTGAAAGTTGCAAAAGAAAATCAATAATACTCTCATGTCTGTGTGTTAAAGCCCAGACAGACCAACCTGACATCAAAACATTAGGTGATGAAGGCCGACTGTTGCGTCGCCTTACGTCACTTGTGTCACAGCCAAAAAGTTGCGCTGAACACACCACAAAGACCACACCCAATGGCAAACCAGCACTTACGGTCTGTGCCTATGTGAAAGGAAATAACTCTTCATAGCAGCAGGTGGCAGTAGTCTGTATGCTTTATACAAACAGGGAAACAGTAAGACCAACAGGATGGATTCAAGGTGCTAATTAGCCAGTTAGCACATTAACAATACAACCTGACACTGAAAGAACAAATGACATTTATTGTACACTAGAGAACAATAATGCAAACAATAAAGAGCTGTTTATTAACGCCACATTAACTAGGGTGACACATGCTTGCCAGTGACTGACCGTCAGCTTGGCATGTCAAGAGCCAGTAAATAGAGCTAGAACCAGGAAGTGATAAGATTAGATTATTTAGTTTAGCGTAAAGACTCGAAACGATGAAAAAGCTAGCCCGGCTCTGTCTAAAGCTTATAAATACACCTGTATACCAACACATCTGATGCATAGCAATTAACACACTATATCTCATCAGTTTAATATGTATGCAAATAGAAATATAGATATAAAGTCATGTGAGTTGACTCGTGACCAAGATGAGGGTGATGGTTAGGCATAGGTAAGAAAAGTACTTGGTTATGGTTAGGAAAAAATCGTGGTTGACATTAGTACACTCACATGACTAACAGATGACCAGTGACTTGTGACAAATAATTCAACGCTGACTTTTAGTTTCACACGGGACATGAACACTGGTCTCTTGGGTGAAAGTCCTGTGCTTGTTGGACTCATCCACCTCACCTCCTGCCCACTTTAAATGGACTTTTGCGCTCTTTATATGACTTCTGTCTAATAGTGACACGGATGGGTTCACATTGGAGTTGGTTGAAAGCCCAGTGCGTCTCATACAGGCACTAAAGGGTGCTTCCAGCCTCATTAAAGTGACACGGTGGACTCTGCCCAAGCAGCATATTTTGGCGCCCTGCGAGTGAGACCAGTCATGTAACTCTTGGCAAGAGATCGAACACCTGTATTTGCCAAAATGTAAAACTCTGTAATTTCTTTGCCTTGCAGATTCTCCTCCAAAGCACAGTGTGTGAGTTTTGGCTTCAAATAAATAAACAGGTATAAGTCCCCATACTGTCCCTACAGTAAACAGCAAACACATATTTTGACATCGTTGTACTCTTAATATCTTGTTACTTGTTGATCAACTGACTTAATGAACTAGGACTGAATGGTAAATATCAGTATTGCAGTGAGTTGTGAGTGATGGTAACCAGAGCAAATACCAGACTTGCAGAGATTATCTTGAAACAGATGACTGAGAATATTCAATGCAGCTCTCAGGTGTGATTGTTGTGTAACAGCGCGAGTGAGAAGCAGTGAGTTGTGTCAACTTTCACAGCAGCTGTCAAGCATTTGTTTGCAGGTTTGGTCCACTTCACTGCACAGCACAGCCCCCCCCACCCCCCCCCCCCCCCCTTTGGTTTCCTCCTGCGAGATTTTTCCTTTGAAGCAGATATCTAGGTTCTGAGTCATTCGGTCTAACAAGAACTTACGAGTTGAGTCATGGACCAGGGTGGCTTTTTGTCTCATGCTTCACCCAGAGTATCATACCACGATGGGTGGAAAACTACTGCAAAATCTGGTTAAGCCCCTCAGTGAAGTCCAACCACAGAAATGTGGAGGATCGCAGTAACAAACCCACATCATAATGCTTCTCAGAGGTTTTTCCCCCAGGAACTGAGCAACAACTAAAACTCACAACACAGGACTGGACACTGCTACCATTCCTAAATGAACTGAATGGTCTCTGAATACATGGACTAGGACAGGACAACAACTAAGAGTTGTGGTTTTTTTGACGTCAGAGGTAAATAAGGCCTATCGATTAAATTATGGCCAGTTTAGAAAGAAATGTGTGTACGGAAAACTGATTTTAGGGGATATGTTGACAGAAATGGAACAAAAGATAATAAGTATGTTTTCTCTAAGAATCAATGTGTTTTTGTTACCTAAAGGCCCGTTTCCACCAAACACCTTCGGTAAAGTACACATAGTACCTAGACCCTAGGTCTGTTTAGCATTTCCACTGCAAACAGTACCCTCAAATGTCGGCAAGGTTGTTGTCACTCACTGCTCCGTCCAACACTCACTGTATTTCCTCATCACGGGTGACAGAGATGGAAGTCTGCACCTCGTTTATCATCCACAGAATGAGGCTGCGCGCCAGCATTTTCAGAACAAAACAGAACAGGCTGCAGTGAGAGTCTCTCTTGATGGGATATTTAAAGATAGTGGGTTTGTGCATTTAGTCCTTCTCAGGCAAGTTCGGGGGTTTAGTGTTGTTGTAGCCCACAGGAACAACACTCTGCGGCATGTTTTTTTTTCTCCATGTGAGGAGTTCACATAATACAAGTTAACGTTCCATCTTAAAAGTCTTCGGCAGTCGGCTCAGTGAATTAAATTATTTTTTTGTCAGAATCCAGCTGCTGCAAGAGGCAGGAAAACATCTTTTATTTTATAGTTACAGTGTACTAATAAAACTCTCCACAGTGTGAACAATGGTTACATGAGCCTCAAAACCAGCCACATCTCAGCCCTGAGCAGAGTGACCGTCCTTTATTGACCAATCAGACTGCAGTGTAGGTACCCCAACAGAGGGGTGACCCAAAAAAAGGGCATGTTACGGAACGGTTCCATTGGTACCATCCACAACTTTTCACAGTGGAAACAGAAAAAAAGCGTACCGAACTGAAGTGTAACGTACCATACTGCTCAGAGGAAAACAGGGCTTTAGAATGAGCCATTATATCTATGTAGGGAGCAGGTCCTTGTCCATGGAGATTGCCATGTTGCATGGCCATGTTTCTACAGCTCAGATCGGACAAACCAAACACTGGCTCTGTATCGGGCCATTTGTGTTTTTTTGTTTTGTTTTGTTTTTGTGCTTGAAATTGCTTTACTCAGTGTTTTAGAGGAAGAGTTATGACAATGTTGTAGAGTTATCCACAGAGGAAAAAAACTCTGTAGATAACTCTAGATAACACCTGCTGAAAACCTAAGGAGGAATCTTAATTGGGAGAATTTTCAGCTGGTTGTAATCTGCATTCCTCACCACTAGATGCCACTAAATCCCCCTAAATCCTACACTGTTCCTTTAAACACACCTTTAAGACTTTTTGCTTCATTCTGGATATGATGTGTGCACACTCCTTATTTCTATTGATCGATAATTTGATACAACAGGATTCTTTTTTTCCCAGTGGTCATTTTGACTGTCATATTAGGAAAAGCACAGATGTTACTAATGACATTAACAATGGCTCTGTTCCATTTAGATGTCCCAGTCAGCTGTGACAGTGAACCGGCATGCACAATAGCAGGGCCCTGAGATTAAAGCAGACAAACTGAATCAAGCAGTCATTATTTTTATTATTTACAACTGTGCTTTTCCCACTGTGACATGTCAAAATATCTTGTCGAGCCTGTAGAGATGACGACAGCTAATAACTACACGATGTATCATTTCTTTATACCTGAAAGTGAAACTCTGGAACTGTTGCAGAATTAAGTTTAATTATCATTACCCCAGTAATTATGAATAAGTTGCTTATTTGTGCCCCCTTACCTCGGGGAAATTTAGTTTCTACCTATCATATCATTTTAAGTGCGCTGTAGCAAGAAAATGTATGTACTTTAAGCTGATGTCACCTCTTGTTATTTAAGCTGTGTTTACCACAGATACTACACCAGTTTCATGCAGCTTATTATGTCTAGAAACCAGATCATTGGAATTATAATTTAATAGGATCTGTCTGTAGCTGTGATTAATGTTGCTGGAATTATTTCATAATATTTCAAAGCTGATTTTTACAACACCAAACAACTGAAAAGATTCAGCTGTCCATAAAAGACAGACATTTTTATGGGGAAGATTTAAATGCGGTTAGTTGTTGACAAGTGTTTTCCTCACAGTCACTCTGCTTTGTCATCACGTTACATCCCTGCTGCTTTGCACTGATGTCGATGGCAGTTTGGTGCAAAAATAATTGTACTTACCTGATTGGTCGATGTCTCATTGTTCATGAGGTTGTGTTGATTGCCACTGTAGGTAGCTTTTGACTGATGGATCAGATTCATCTCACTCCAGTCTGACTTCCTGTAGTGGTTAACACTCACAAGAGACCTGTGGATCCCTGTCAGAGTGAGAGAGACAGCATGTGAGGGTTTTGGGATACATGGAGCAACAAAAGTGTACTTAGTAGGCTATATAAACTTTTAAGACTGCAGTCCTTTGCACGAGATACCTTCCAGATTTTATACATTTTACTTTGTGATGTAAATGTGCTCATTGAATGATTAAATACCACATTTGTAATTTTAGAGACTTTGCACTCTACTAAAGTAACTGCTAAAAAATCCCAAGTGTCTAAGACATTTTATCAGAATTAAAAAAATAATTAGTGAGTAGTGACCTCAAGTGTATTTACTGGATGTGTGAACAGGCAGTGGTTTGCTCGCCATATCAACTTTATAAGGGTGACAATATGTAAGTGTTGTGTTAACAGCTTGTTTCGCTGCTGCCAAGTGGCCAAAAAATTAATAATGTAGATTTAAAGGAGCCTTATGCAACATCATGAGCATATCTATGATTCAAAGGTTGTCTGCACATGGCTCTCAACATGGAGGTGGCTGAGCCGGCAGCTAGCAGCTAACGGTGCTAACATCTAACAATGGCAATAGTGCTGACAGTGTTAAAGTGGTGGACAGGGGATGAGAGGTTGCTTTAACCACTCTATGAGCGTAGTGCAGAGCAGCGGTGATTAGCCAGCCAGTGGGAAACACAGGGACTCACAGAGACTAACATGTACGAACGGACAGACTGTTTACTACAACAACAAATAAAGAAGATCAGATTACGACACATACAGAGGTAGCATGACTTCATTTTTTTCCTCAGGGCACCATTACTCTGCTATTATCTCAACATAGCAAATAGTTGTTTGCAGCTATATTAATGCTCTGAATGTTGCCCTGTTGCTCCATTAAGCATGAATCGAAAAAACAAAATTCGTTTTTTACAACACACACAAAATTTAAAAAAAGACAAACCACTAACAGAAGATAACATAGGTGCCTGATTTGATTGAAAGTACATATCGATATTTATGGCTGCATGACCGCATGATGGTTCTCTCTCCTCAGGTGGGCAGGAGCAACCAGCAGCCATGCTGTCATTGGACGAGCCGCTGGACTTGAAGCTTCCCTCAGGACGGACAGATGGTCCACTCAGATTAGGAAAGAGGGCTTGTCCCTCCTCTATCTGCGCCCCTCTCAGCGTCACACGACCACGCCTGCTGTGCACAACCTTTCCGTCTCCACCCTCCTCCCCAGGTAAGAGTTAAACACGTAAACTTAAGGCACAGTATCAACACACAGACATATCGACAAAAGTCTCCATCATTTCTCCCCTCCCTCCAACACACACACACGACATGCCTTTGCTGATGCAGTGATTAAGACTGTGATAATGCAATAGAACAATAAGTGGATTCTGTGTTCTCACTTTCCTGCTAACTTAATATTGCAAACCCAATGAATGGCAGCTGTCCTCAAATAGATGTTCATTGTCCTCAGATTTGCCAGTGTGGCTCATAACAAGTAGAGCATGACACTGACACGAGGTGACCTCAAAGATACGCACAACGTGGCCTCTGTGGCAGTCTGAGTGGACTGTATAACCTCGCACTTTACAGCCCAGGTGCTCAATTATGTGGAGAATGACTAATGTGTGTTTTTGCTGATTCTGTGTGTTTTTTCTTGTTGTTTAACTGTGCCATTTTGCCCTCTCGTTTATGTGCTTCCCATGATCCTCTTTGGCTGTGTGTAGATAAATGTTCCCATATGGAGGAACAAGGACACCACAGGGTCCTTCAGGTATTTTCCAGACTCCCAGCACCAAGACTGGACGAGAAAACTGTGAACTTAAAGGAGTATTAATCAATATTTTAATCAATATAATGGAATCAAACAATCATGTGGAATTTTTAAGGTGTTCCCTGTAGTGACTAAGGTTTGACCCAACTTCTCCGAGGTTGGAAGTTCACCCAAAGTGTAATAGGGGCTCGCAGACCTTCACCAGTTCAGGGGTGCAAAACATAGCCACACAAGGGATCGTATATCTTATGAAAATTCACACATAACGGTTCATATGATACTCTACCAATTAGCACCCCACAAATAATGTTGCATACTTAACATACAGTAATGTATTAACATGAAGTTACAGTAGTTAGGTTTGGGCCCTAGACTGTACATAAAGATGGACAACACGTCTCTACTTATCCCCACAGTACAATGATGCTGCCATCTTGTGCTGGTGACGTCATTTGGAACCAGAGTCGGCACAGAAGCGATCTGTGCGGTGTTGAGTTCCGGTCTAAACACACATCTGATCAATCGCAAGCAGCGCCAATGATCGCTAGCACAACGATTGACACACATAGTTGTCAATCATGATGTCAAACCCCGTTTTTATAGCTTCAAATAACAAATTAAAACCAAACTAATAAGAAAAACGAACACCTGAATATACATCAACATGACAAGAACTATCTAAAATGACAGAAACCATGTTGGGGAAAAATTTATTTGACATGTACTTTGAGTTTTTAGTTTGGCTCTCATCCCATCAACTAAAGGCCCATTTATGCTCAACGTTAAATACGGATCCGGATACGGACGGAGCCTTCTGTCCGTGCTCCGCGTTCATTTCGTCTGTATTTCTGCACGTTTCCATAAAGCTTACGGATACGGGCCAAACGGAGCAGTACCACCGGAAACTGTGGGGGCAGTGTTGCTGTCACTACCTGATACGTAGCTCTAGTGAGACACGAAGAAGAAATAACAATTCAATTTCTCTCAACAGTAGGCTACTAGAGAAAAGAATTCTCCGTCCTCCCTTAACGGCCTCACCGACCACCGCCTCCTACAACGCTGCCCCTGTTTTTGTCTTTTATGCAAGAGGTACATTATCAATATCTCCTCCACAGTCGCCATGTTTGTTTTTGAGTTTGTTGTTGTTATAAACTTTTGACTCTGGGCTGCCCCCTGGTGGATATATTGGTTAACATCCATGCCAACGTAAAGGACGCACGGAAGTATGTGGGCAGTGACGGTAACATCGTTTGAAACGGACGTATACATTTTCGTATGTAAAGGGAGCATAAATGAGCCTTAACAAGGAGTGGGTAGGCTTTATGTACGTACTGCAGCCAGCCACCAGGGGGCGATTGAAATGTTTTGGCTTCACTTTAGGTCACTGCTTTTTTTTATACAGTCATGGTTTAGATAAGTGAAGTTACTGTGGTTACTTTTAGGAAGAAAAAGAAACATGGTGAGGACGTACGTTAAACTGACTCAAAGTTTGCTCACACTTTTCTAAACACCGGTCTTCTGGGGAAAGTCCTGGCGAAGAATCCCATGTTTTGTGACCCATCCACCATCCCAATCTTCCTACTTAATGGGAATGCTTTTTTTCTCTACTTCTGTCAGCACATTGGTCACATGATTTCAGCCTTCCCAACGTGGGTTATACATGTGTACGAATTTGTGTTCATTACTTTTCACAGGAAAACTCTGAACAGTGCACGAGAGCAGCCTGCAATAGTGGTTTAAAATAAAAATGTGCATCAACAGAAACTTTGAGATGTCAGTTATAAGCTGACCTAGCTAAATAGTCCTACAGTTACTACAGTTCAACATGGCTTCTGAGGCATTACACAGAAAGGTTTTATTTTAGTCTGACAAATGTAACATCGTCCCATTTTACCCCCACTCTCCAGAGTCCCAGACTTCCCCTCAAGAGCGACCCGGGTCCTGCTTCAGTCCTCCAGCCATGGACCTCAGCCTGTCACCCTCCTCCCGCCATGCCTCCTCCCTCTCCCCGTCTCCTTCCTCCCCTTCCTCCCCCTTCCCCTCCTCCCCCCTGGAGTCCCCTCACAGCAGCAGAAGCCCTCAGCCGCATCTCTTCTCACGGGTGAGTGCATGTGTTCACACTTAACAACAGCTGCTTTTTCCAATCATGAGTGTATTGTGTGATATGTCTTGAAACAAAACAAACAAACAAAAATTAGCCTATCTGACGTGCAGCATCACTGGCTGATGCTTTATTAATTGTGATCAGACTCATTCTACACTGGATGAGGTGCAGGTGCAAAAAACTTTTAAACACTGTGCAGATATGAAAAGACGCAGAGAGAAGACTGAGTAATTCCCGCAGAGATTCAAATGAATACAGACAAAAAAGATCATGCATTACAGGCATTTTAAGGACAACTGATAACATCATCCAGTACTCTAATGTAATTTTATAAAATCATATCAGTCAGACCCCAGATCATTTATATATTTGACAAGCTGTGCCTGCTTTTTCCTTTTTTTTGTGATAAGAAACTGTTTCATTAAACCAAAGTGCCAGAATGATAGCTGTCCACTTTGGGCTCTGTTTTCGGTCTCTATATTTCTTTAGCTGCTAAAAGCTCCACTATGTTCACACAGTCCGTATGGAGAGTGAAGGACTATAGTTTACTAAAACTAAACTAAAAACTAAAATTAGGTGTAAAAGACATTTTTAACAACTGAATTAAAAATAAGATTACACTGTAGAAAAAAACACAAAGCTAATTAAAACAGCGTTGTGTTTTGTAGTTATAAAATTAACTAAAATAAAAGTGTACAGGAAATGCAGTGATTACCATTGTCGCCTCACAGCAAGAGGGTTCCTAGTTCAATCCCAGGAGGGAGCCCCTCGGTGTGGAGTTTGCATGTTCTCCCTGTGTCAGTGTGGGTTTTCTCCAGGTGCTCCGGCTTCCTCCCACAGTCCAAAGACATGCAGGTTAATTGGTGACTCTAAATTGTCCGTAGGTGTGAATGTGAGTGTGAATGGTTGTCTGTCTCTATGTGTCAGCCCTGTGATAGTCTGGTGATCTGTCCAGGGTGTACCCTGCCTCTCGCCCAATGTCAGCTGGGATAGGCTCCAGAGACCCACGACCCTCAACAGGATAAGGGGTTACTGAAAAAGAATAAGTACAGGACATGTCTCTGCTAATTTGGTCAAATTTGTCAACACAACAAGCATGAGGAGGCGTAAGACTGGGATGTCTACATGCCTATGAGTCAGCTGACCTATTAAATCTTGCTCCTGAAAAATACTGTACTCTCCATAATATATATTTATAAAAAAAAACTATAACTAATACTGAAACTAATAAAAACTAGATTAAAACTAAAAATTGTTAAATAACAAACACTAAATTGAAATGAGTAAACTCACTCTGGAAACAAACTGAATGAAAAACAAAAATTAAAAGCTTATCAAAAATAATGAACTATAATAAGTCTGGTGACGAGGTGGAACGCTACTGGCTATCGTTTGATGGTGATTTAGCTTTATATTAGCTTGGGTTTAAAGTTTATTTTTAGGCTTTTATTGCCTTTATTCCCGTGCTGCTAGAGAATGACAGATTAAAGGGAGAGAAAATGGTTGACGTGCAGCAAAGAGCCGCAGGTTGGAATTGAACTGGGCTGCTGCAAAGGACTCTACTTTGGGCGGGCACTCTAATGCAGTGGTTCCCAACTGGTTGCAGTCCAAAAGTGGGTCATGGGTCCATTCTAAATGATGCAAGTGACTCGCAAATATGTCAAGTTTGTAGAAAACACACTTTATTCTGAGGTACAGTGAATTTCCAGCACAGAGTTTTTATTCTGAAGTGCTGTTTCCTGCTGTAGAGTGAGTGAATAATGGACAGCTACTTTACAGAGACAACAAAATAGCTCGATGACATGGCCAAACACAAGTATGACACTGAGTGTATTAAACTATGCGGACCTGGAATGAATGACTAAGGAGAAATCTGGACCCTGTGGCTGGACCAGTTGGGAACCACTGCTCTAATGTATCTACATTTATGCAGCTATCTGTTTACAGAGATTAGCTGAAATGGCTGGTGCACAGAAGAGGAAGTCTTGGCGTGGATATCCGCTGGCTCGCCGGATCTCCTGAAATATTGACTGTTGCCCCCAGAGGCTTATCGTCGTCAGACTGATAGCTGATGGGTTCAGAGATTGCATTGTTATTGGAAATTAGATTACAGCTGCTTTAAATTTGATTATAAGAAACTGACTGTTTCATAAAGTTAAGGGAGGACTGTTCTGTGGTGTGTATCTTCATGTCAGCAGTAAAACTTATCCATAGGCATGACCACAGTCTTCTCAGAATAATCCAAGCATGTAGCTGAATGTGCTCCACTCTTCTTCAACAGGAGTGAATTGAATTGGGATCCTGGGAGCGGATCTAATTTGCTGGTGCAGTGTCTGCACAGCAGCACACAGCCGTCCACTGACTCTGTCCAAATCAAATTCTAGCCATGCTTGAGTGGTAAAACATGAAACACACAGCTTCTTTGTTAGAGCATCAAATCTCCCCTCATGGCCCAGATTCATCTTTTAGCTCAGAAAGTACCGATTTTAAATTGTCTAAAACATTAAAAGTGGACTGTGAGAAGGACTCAGTGTGTCCTCCAGACATACTTCAAAGATGTCTTTGAAACTGCTGGCGGCAGCTTTTTGTCCATAATAATTCATTTAGCAGACCACTTTGAATTTCTCCTTCAATTTTAAACATGCAGAACTTCAGACCATCTTTAAAAAACAACATCATCCATCAATAAATGCAGAACTAACGATGGTGGTATTTAGCCAAGCAGTAAAACACTGAGAAGAGCTTGTCTTCCTCGGCTGATGGTACCTTTCTCTCCATCCTTCTGTCTTTCAGGAACCAGCTCGTCATCCAGGTCTGGAGGGCGGCGCTTCACCAAAGGGTTATCCATTTTATCTGCCGATTGGCAGCCCACCGAGGGCGTACAGCTTTCCCTCCTCTATCTTCATCGGTCCGAACAGAGAGAAGCAAGTTTCACCAGAGCCCTCACTGGACGGTCAGCTGGCCTGCCGTTGGATGAAGGTGAATAAACACAGATAAATCAAAGCACACTGACAGGCTTGTGACTATTCTTCACAATTAAAATTAAAAGCCTTAGCTGACCATCCAGGCCTCATCAATCAATTATAATTTGTCAGTCAGATGCAGTTCATTTCTACTGTAAGAATACCACAGAGGGATGATTTCCCAGTCGAGCAACAAGCTCTGAAAAATGAAGCCAACACGGAAGCGCCAAAAACTGCAGTTCTTTAAACGGCCACTTGAGGCTGGCCCCCATTTTATAATACCTGACTTAGACTCACAAGTCAGTCTTTAGACGCTTTGCTTAACTAAAGACTGATGACTTTCTCCCTGATTTTGTGTTTAGATGGGCGGATACAATTTCAGAGTTTAAAAAAACTCTACGTTGCAGAACCAATAGTAAATCCGCAGGGCGGTCCTTCGGTGGCTCGCTGAACTCTTGTGCTCGTAAACATAGTCCGACTGTGTGTAAAGTTTCAAACAAAGTCGCTGTAAGTCCTTCATTTCCACAATCTTGTGGACTGAGCACACGTTTGATAAAATGTAGTTAAATCTCTCGGCATCCATTTTCAAGCTCTCTGTGTGTTTTATTCCTTGCGGACGAGAAAAGGGGGAGCGCACATTTCCGGGAGGGCGTGTCCTTTTAAAAAATGCAAGAGGCGTTGCTTTGTTGCCGGCGGAGATCTCTGATTGTCTGGTGGCAAGACTACACCTGACTTTACAATAGAAATAAACATGTTTACAGCCTGTTACAAAAAAACAGTTTTAGTCTACACAGCTAATTTCAACATTCATGACAACTATACCAGGGGTACGTTCCTATTTTTATTAATGCTTAAAGTCATGCATAATTAAAGGCAGACCGCTCTGAGCGACCAGCTGTCGGCCAATAGTGTCCTCAGCTTCTTGGTCAAATCCTTGCCCAAGTATGGTCACGTCTGGTTCCAAAAAAACAAGATGGCAACGGCCAAAATGGCGAACTCAAGGCATCTAAATGGGAGTCCACAAGTCAATGGGTGATGTCATAGAAGCTACGTCCATTATTTTTACAGTCTATGTTCCCAACCTGGGGGTCGGCAAAGCTTCACGGAGGGTGGTGAGGCCTTCTTGATTTTAAGGGATTTAAGAAAACTTTATTCAAGTATATATAGTCGACCAAATCGCAGCCTTTTATTCATTCCTGTGAAGAAAACTAAGTGAAATTGTTATTTTTTAAGTTTAGAATGTTAGTCAAGATATAAACTTGAAATACATCTCACAGAATAAGAAAACACAAGCTGTATTCACAGAGACTTCACTCTCTGCTTAACAGCCTTGCACTATATTTCTTTTTAAAAAGTATGTAGCTCACATCCAAGGATGTAGCAGAACAATAGCAAAGTATCAGGGAAAAGAAAACCCTAAATTTGTCACAAAAAAAATGCTTACAGTATGTATGATGAAAAAAAATAATAATACAGAAAGAGAATTATATAAAATATCAGGAAAAATATCTGTGCTGTAATATTCTCAGGAAATAGTCTGCTAAAAATTCAAAATCCATCCGAATTGCTCCTTTAACACAAACTTCCTGCAGTTACTGCCTTCACTATTTGGGTTAATTGTACAGTTTATCAGTTGTTCTGTACTGTTGTTGTTGTTATGCATTGAACACAGTTTGAAACATCAATAAAATATGTCACTTCGTCAAAGGTCGTTAAATACTCAAAAACAGAAAAGGGGTCCCTGAAGACAAAAGGTTGGGAACCACTGTCATAGAGGTGCTGGGTGAAGAAGACTGCAACTACTACTGTGACCACTAGGTGGTGCTAAGAACAAACTGGCAGTCACACAAAAAGAGAGAAAGAGGATGACCGCCAACAATTGGTACAGAAACAATTATTTACATTTTGACACTGATTTGAATAATCATTGCATTCGGTTAAGCAGGAAAAGCCCAGACATCACATGTTGTTGCTGCGTTTCTGTGGTTTTAGATATTTTAAAATACATAAAAAATATTCAGACATTTTGAGATTGTAAAGACTTAACAGTTGATTATAACAAAGCACTTCTCAAAATAAAAACTCAAGCAACACATAATCCGACATATTGTATCTAAGAAAAAAAAAAAAAAAAAAATACATTGAAAATATGAAGTGACCAAGAAAAGTAACCAGAGCATTGAACAAGAGCATAAATTAAAGTGTTAGTAAAGTACAAAATGGTTGTAATGCTTTAATAGATTAATGACAACAAAACTTCAGTCAGGTCATTTAACTTGTGATATGATTGAAACCATACTTCTTAAGAATAAATATTATTTGACACTTAAATAATTTGATTAAAGCAAAACTATGTAGAACAGCAGGAAAGTTTAAGCCATTGTAGAGCTGAAACATTATATCAAAAGAAAACTCCATAAAATGTTGATGTGAAGTCATGTAAAACATGTATAATATATGTAATAAACTTCTCAAAAACAACTTGAATTCGGAGCAGTTCTGCAGCATTTTTGCTCCTCAGTTTCATCAACTGACTTCAGTCTGTGTATTTACAGTACATTTCTCTATCCTGCAGTGCCACCTGCTGTTCGACTCGCTGCAGGACTTGGTGGATCACATCAACGACTTCCACGTCAAGCCTGACAAGGACTCTGGATACTGCTGTCAGTGGGAGGGCTGTGCTCGTAACGGCAGGGGCTTTAATGCCAGGTATGTCCGGCCTGTTAGATAAACTTTTCCAATGCAAATATCCTGGTTGGGCTGGTGGGAGGGAACTCCCTCCTCCTGTGTACAAAAGTCCTTTATGTACTGACTGCTCGCCTTTGACCCAAATGAACGTCATTATTAAGTAGACGTGTAACAATATTGGGTTAAAGACAAGTGTTGTTTTTAATTTTAAGTTATTTTAAGCTGTACTTTTCAGTGCTGTTTGAGTTTCTTGAAGACGTTTCACCTCTCATCCAAGATATAGCACTTAGGATTAAAATGACCTGGACGACTGAGAATCTTCACCAACACGTCCTTTGCATTAATTTCTGCACTTTCCCCCAAATTTATCCTGAAATACTTTGCTTCTTTGGAGGCTTTGTGATTTCCACTAACATTTAAAATAAAGTTCAGTGAGTGTGAACAATGTTTGGCTGCACAGTCTGCACATCGTTTGGTCAGTGAGTTTGATACTAATTGTATATATCAACTTAAGAGGGGTTTCAGCAATCACTACAGACTAAATCACTGTGAAGTCACACTGTCAACAACATTCACTTCTGGGGAGACAACTGGCAACTGTGAATTCAGAAAACTTTTTTACTACTGTTGTCATTTTCCACTGTTACTGTAACATTTAAAGATATCTAGTTAAGCACGGAAGCTAGGCATTGTACTGCTGTGGCCCGGGGGGCATGGCAAAACAAACTGTAGCCACCTAAAAAAACATATTATCAGTTTAAATGTATGCTTTATTTGGAATATTTTCTCCGCTTTACCTTACACGCTACAGATCCAGGCAGCGGTAGACCAACAACTCCAGTGTTCTGCGAAGTAAAATGAATGTTTTTGTCAATGGCCGCAGGGATCTCTGAGATAATGGCTTAAGATAAGAGTTATCTGACATCAAGGTAAAGCGGTGAAAATATGTCAAATAAAGTGTACACTTAAACCAATGTAGAATTATTTTGGTGGCTCATTTTCTAGGTGGCTAAAACTAACCAGTTGAGGCAACATTTGCTCCTGTATGTCTTCGTAAACAAAGACTGATTCGGTCAATATGTATAAGAGATTTTTCACCGCAGCATAAACCAAGCAACTGATGCACAAAGACAAACAGCTGTCTGAACTGCTGAGGCATGTGTCAGATTTAAAAATCAAATCTTGAGGCTACTTGGCAAAGGCAGGCCAAATTTTATAAGCAAAGAGGGAGATAAACTGAAAGACATTATGTTTTCTTAACGATACTGCAAACTACGCCAACAAGGACCAGTTGAAAAACACATTCTATGCTTCACCAGGTTTGTTTTGATTGCACGTCTGCTGTATTACCATGTAAGGCATTTGTGTGTTACTTCATCCAGCCCATGTAAGTTATCCCAGCCTGCATGCAAAGTATGGCCAAGCAACATAAAAGAACACAAGTTTCCTGGTTTGCATGGTCTATGAGCCGCAGCGTCAGGTAGGCGTGTTGCTGCCTGGATGATGACCTCATCACAGCTGGTTGTAATTCAGATATCAGCAGCCACGCCCTCAGAAAAGGTAGTGACCCTTTCAAGGGCAAAGTGTATGTGTGCGTATTCAGTAAACAGAATTTGTTTGATGTTTCACAGGTATAAAATGCTGATTCATATCCGCACACACACCAATGAGAAGCCGCACCATTGTCCCACCTGTAACAAGAGCTTCTCACGGCTGGAGAACCTGAAGATACACACCCGCTCACACACAGGTGAGTTCACAATGAATAAAATGCTACCTGGCAGCTTTACAGAATAAATGTGGTGATATTCATTATTCCATATCCAAATCCAGACCAAAACCTACAATAAATTAATCTTACTGAAGTGTGTATTCAGAGCCAAGTTGTCCAAGTCCACTAAAACACTTAAATGAGCCACACCATTGCACTTGGAAACTGAAATTAATGTTTTCCCACATTCACCATGCTGCTGCTGTAACTACTCCACAGAGCAATAAACCTGTGGCTGAAAATAGTCCCTAACAAAACACTATTTACTCCTGTTTGAGTAATGTTTCTTAAAAAATGTAGTACTCAGCTGTTTGAGAAAATTAAGCCATTACTATTTCACTTTTTATAAACTTGGTCCACTTGAGAGAGACAAAAAGAATGTTAAAAATCAAACTGCAGAACCTGATATATCCTCACATGTAGCTTCTAATGTGGGTCAGGCTCTAAGAACGCTGGATCCTACATTCCCCATGATGCCTTAACCCTTTTTAAAACATTGGTTTTCTGAGTTTTCCGATGCTTGCATTACACCACGAAGCCTAAAAACAAGCTACACCATGGTCACATAGTGTCGCCACCAGGAGGCCATACAGCCTTCACAAGTGGGGTAAATACTGACGTCGTAGAACAAAATGTGAAAGTCTTTTAAGCTTGTGTTCACCAAAACTCATTCAAATAGCTCAGTGACTTTGAGACGAGGAAACCAGGAGTACTAAAATGTTAATATTTAACTGAAATGCAGGTTTTCTGACTCGTTCCTGCGTCTTGTCATTAGACCACTCCTGTCTGATAAAGACATTTTTGACACCACCTGTTGTTCATGCAGGGTTTCTGTTTTAAATCACGATGACATCATCAGGGTTGTTTTCTCAGATTTTAAAAAGCATCCTCTAGAGCCACAGAAAACATGCTGCAAATGTTTCGCAGGCTGAGTTGTTTTCCTCTGGTTCAGTAAACTGATCCTAATGTGTAAAGTTGGTGGACTGCCCCTTTAAATGTAACCCTCCATCAATACACAACATGCATTATTTATGAACAGCTCTCTCTTAATGTCTTCCTGTCATTTAAAGCTCTTCAGATTGCCTTGTCATGAAAAGTTGCTCTACAAATAAAACTTGTCTTGCTTTTTGTTGCTGACAAAGAGTTTAGTTTTTTTTGTTGTTACGTAGTTTGACCGTAACATGAACCTGGATTCTTCCAACTCTTCTGCAGCCTGTGTGGATATTTTGTTTTGTGTTAATTCCCTCTGGTGCTGCCAGGGTCAGTTCACAGTTTCCTCTCTTCACTCCTGCTTATCAGCTTTTTACACAACTCAGCACTTTTACTACAGTTGGTTTAAGTCCACAGTGACCTGTGATTGTAAAGCAGACGTTGTAGTGCTGTGGTGAGTTCATGTGTTGTAGGCGTTGTAGGCGTTATTGGACTCTACTTTGGTTCAGGGTTAGGCAATGTTGGTTAGTTGGTCAGTCTTCTGTTGCTCCACGTCTAGACTGAAATATCTCAACAATTATTTAATGGATTGCCATGAAATTTGGTACAGCCAGTCATGGTGGCCAGATGATGGATCCCACGGCTTTTGATGATCCCCTGAACTTTACTCTAGCACCAACATCAGGTTGACAGTTTGGGTTTTTACCACAATTTCTCAGCAACTATTGGATGAATTGTCATGCAGTGTGGTTCAGACATTCGGGGTACCTAGAGGATGAATTGCTTTAACTTCGATCCTCTTACCTTTTAACCAGTCAGGTCATCCACAGGTTATCCACAACACTAATGATATTTTGGTCAGCCTTACCTGTACTTAGCGCATATTAGAATATTAGCGCGCCGACAAGCTAAATTAAGATGGTGAACATGGTAAACATTATGCCAGCTATACGTCAGCATATTAGCATTTTCATTGTCTGTGTTAGTATTTAACTCCAGCCCAAGAACGTTGTCATGAAAAGGGCGAGGGTGCTTTCAGACCTAGAGTTGTCTTGCTTTGGTCTGAATCAGGGACAAATTTTGTTCCAAAGTTGCATGATTGCTTAGAGTTGGTTCGTGTTCTCATGGCAGCATTTACAAGTAGACCAGATAAAATGCCTTGTGCAAGAAAGCTGCTCTTGATTGGTCAGAATTTCCATGCGGGAAAAATCCAGGAAGTAAACAAAACGTTGAAGAAGAGTACACTTGCAAGATAAATGCGACACTTTCTAATGTCACAATGGAGGGACAACTACGCAGGTTGATTTTAGTGCTGCTCATCGTGGACTATATTGCTGTCATTGATTCATTGATTGCTGTGTTCACACAGTCCAGTCCAGTCCAGTTTTTCTTAGGGGGCAAACAAACTTGAGTTCAACTGGACTGAACTCATGAACACAGTTAAAAGCAAGTAAATTTCCGGCCTGATGGTGTAACAGTGGAAACTATGCCCTTGGCTGAGAAGATAGGATACAGTAAACATGACATTTCTAAAGGTGTGTGTCCTTGAAGGGGCATGTTGAACCACAGAGTTGAGGCTGTGTTTTTACTGTAAGACTGGATAACAAATCCAGAGACTTTTGCCCGACCATGATATCATCTCTGTGTTTCCAAAACAAGCTCAAGCCAGGAGGCATATCTACTTTCTGCATAACGTTTTTGAGTCTGGTTTCTTCTTTAAACTGCAGAGAGAAATCAAATATGTTGAAACAAGAGGTAACAGGAAACTAAATACTGAGACTGGAATAAACATGTATAATCATCGTCTTTACAAGTCCTTATGTTTGATATTCAGCCTTTAAAATGTACTTAAATATGAAAATACTCTGCCAGTGAGGTGAGAGACAGTTCACTTCCTTCTCAGTCTTGTCTCAGTATCTCAGAACAAGGTTAAACAGATCACTGAACTTGAACTGAAAACTGGTGGAAACATTAATTAATGATTCACCAGTTTTCAAAACAAATTAACTTCTAGCAAGGAAAATTCATATGTTGTCCTTTTGACTGATTTTAAGTGATTAGGTCATCTTAAAGGGGAACTATGCCCATTTTCAGAGGTCATACATTTTATTCCTATGGTGTAAGATAGTCCAAAAATATTAGTGAACATGAACAACTCTCTCAAATCCAAAAGCTAGGATGCTAAAACTCAAACTTGTGATGTCAGAGGGTGTCAAGTCTGGAACTGCTCCATAAACGATGAATAGGGAAAGATGTTTTAGACGCTGAGAGCACCCAGGGGAATGTTAAGAGAATATGGGTACATTTTCTGTTTCAGAACTGAAAGTGCTGCTAAGTTCAAATCAATGGGGTATTAAACGACTTCATCAAATGATAAAACTAAGAGTAGCCAAATAAACAGCTGCTAAAGACTGTAACCCTGTGGCATCGTCCATGCTCCGCACTCACTTCAACACACCTGCCTTTAATGAAAGGTTCCAGAGATGCCAGGTCAGGTGATTAAAAAAATAATAGGAAACTAGGACTTGCTAGACATGGCTCTAATAAAGGTTGTGGTGATTGGACAAAATTGCAAGCACGCACAGAATTCACAGGGATTGGCTGAATTTGTTAACTGTCACGATCACAACATCACTAAATCCTGGAGGGAACTGTAAATGACACAGATAACAAACTAAACACCCATTGTCATAAATAAAAAACCTGAAAGTTGTTACTTTCAACACATTGTCAACCAGTCTCCAGTTGCATACCAGCTGGTGTTGTGTGATGCTGCTGGAATTAAGCTGCTGACTTTAAAATGCGAATCTAAAAACATGGTGTTAAAACAGCAGAGACATCAGAGCTTTTTACGTCATCAGGTTCCTCCAAACTGAGCAATCATTGACATCTTAGCAAACATTGTGCCTTCACTTGTTTCATGGTGTTTGAGTGTTTGTCTACCAGTGGCCATCTGCTGCCTACAAAAATGTATGTTAACAGGAGATAATCCTTGAACACGTCACCTCAGTCACCTCTTCTTATGTAGTATGTGTGCGTCTGTACTTCAGCAAGACAGTTTAGCAGGATGTACGAGCCTTGATGGAATTCAGAGCTCCTGGTGATAAGCGAGTCCACTACACCCATGTATACATACAATATAACTTGTGCAAATACACACTTCACTCTGCGGGCTACCTCTCTAGTGAAAGGAAGCCTTGTAAAATGCAATCATGATGACCTGTCTCACATATCAGAGTAGGTTAGCTTCCTTTGTTAGTTCCTTGTTGTTAACAATGTGTTAAATCCTTCTTCTGTTACCTGTTATTCCTGTCTGCGTGTGACAGGAACTGTCGTGAGGCACACAGATGATGATACATAGGCTATTTGAAAGCCCAGTCGCTATGGAAATTTCCCTTTTTTTTGTAGCTAAAAATCTATTAAATAAAGCAACTCATTGTGCCCCTGCTTTAGCGGCATTGTCTTCTATTTGTACATAACTAAATAAATAATTAGAGACCATCTTCCAGCCATGATAAAGGGAGTCGTCTGTGACGCACGGGTAGAGCACATTGTACACTTATTGTAAGATCAGCAGTTTGATCCCTGGCTCTTCCAGTCCACATGTCGGAAGTATCCCCGGGCAAGATATTGAACCCCAAATGCTTTATTTAAACCAACAGGATACATCTTCTAACTCCATTTTAAAGGTTTACACTGAAAAATGAAAGACGACAAGTCAGCAAGAGCCATTTTATTCAGATGAAAATAAAAGGTCTTGCTGCAGAGCTACAGGTGTTGGCCGCAGTGTCAATAGAATTCATTTGAAGTAACAGAACATCATAAATTTACACACATAACACGTAGTAGTGCAGAATTTCAAAACTGAATATTGCTTTCCAGGACTAAAACCTATTTAAACAAGTCCTCTCTGGCTTTGTTTGCATTTATACTGTCATCAGATTATTTCTTTTTATTTATCTTCTTCCCTGTCTGACTTCCAATTCTGTTGTCCTCCCTTTTTCCCCCTCTAGGAGAAAAACCCTACATCTGCCCTTATGAAGGCTGCAGCAAACGTTACTCCAACTCTAGCGACCGCTTCAAACACACCCGCACCCACTACGTTGACAAGCCATACTACTGCAAGATGGCAGGCTGCCTGAAGCGCTACACAGATCCCAGCTCGTTACGCAAGCACATCAAAGCCCATGGGCACTTTGTTGCCCAGGAGCAAGGTGCTCCGAGCAGGCTGGGGGCGGGGCTAGGCCTCGCCGGGCACCAGAGTGCAGCTGAGCAGCCCTCCGTAGGCGGGGCCCACATCCTCATCCCTGGGGCTGCTGCAGCTCTTCTTGGAGGCCTGGGGACCTCTTTGCCTCTCTCTGCTTTCTGCCACGCCAGAGCCCTGGGCCACCACAGGGCACCACTCTTCTCCATGGGCGGAGGGAGCGGCATGGGTCCGCTCAGCCTCTCAGACTCTCCTCTGCTACACTTTGGACTTTCAGCTGCATCAGTGTTGGGGCTGGGAGCACTTGGAGGTCTGGGACGGATGGCAGGGAAGGAGACAGAAGGCGAAGAGGAGGAGGAGGATGGAGAGGAGGGGGAGGTGCTGAACCTGTCTGCAGGAGTGGGGCACAGACGAAGTGACCCTTTGTCCTGGGTGGTTGTTCCCCCGAGGGCACTCCTCCTCAAACCAGCTGTTGTCAGCTAAGGTGTGCACTCAGCGATGCATAGAACCAGGGAGTGTGTGTTTTTCTGTGTCCATGGTTGAGTGTGTGTGTGTGTGTGTGTGTGTGTGCATGTGAGGGATCAAGGGTAGCTGACACCTGCAGAGCCATAAAAAGCACTTCAGTCATTCCAGCCCAGAAACAACTAAAGACAGACTGATAGACTGAAGGACACAAGTCTGTGTTGAGTCTACAAAGCCTGCACAAGAACTTGTTGGGTTGTGTGTTGGGTTGCAAAGGTTTTACACTTTAAAGGGTCAGTTCGTCCAAATGACAAAAAGTATTTTAAAAAAGTACCCTTAGTGATATCTGGCCGTGCAGATCTATCTACATCTACTGACATTTTAAGGTATTTTTCTTAGATTTTAGTAAAAACAGCATTAAAAAGGACATTTGAAAGATTTAACACTAACTTTTCTTTTTATAAAGTTCTTATCCACAGGCGTCACTGTGAACACTTTCTTTATTTGCACGACTTTGCAATAAGATTTTTCAAATGTAATTAAAGCCAGGCAAAGGATAGCATTGGAAATAGGTCATTTTATACAGACATTTATGGTCCCCAGAAGATGAATCCTACCAGCCGGTGTGATCCTTTGACCTTTCGTCTAACGCCATCATCAGGTCAACATTTTAATTTGGAACCCTGTCTCCTAGAAACTACGTTTGTATGTAACTAAACTTTCTTAATTACATAGTGGCAACGTGATTGCTGCCTAAAGTTTCTTTCAGGTAACAATACACTACATTCATGTATCAAGTAGACTTCAGAGGGAGGTGTTTGGGTTGCTTTGGGTTTGAATCTGGGTTCCTGTCTTACGTTTAGGTAACAAATGCGCTTTGGTTGCTGATACCTTCAGTATCAGTATTTTTGCAACATGGTAGACACATTTTAGCAACATTTTCCCGTGATGTTACCAGAAAACGTAATCTGCTTGGCATTAAATTTCCCTCAAAATGTATTTGTCATTTTAAATTAGTTTCTAGGAGACAGGGCAATTTGTCCAATTCTTTGGCCACTTACCTGCAAAAATACGACATCCACATCAAAATTCTTTGCGTTTATCGCTTATAACAAAATGTAAGCATGCCAACATGCCAAATTAAGATTAAAATTAAAATTGCTAACATCTTATTTGCTTAGCATTAGCCTGTCCTGTTGCAATGCCATGAGCCTTACATATCAAACTCCTAACTGTATATAGCAGATGTTTTTGAGGTGGATATCTCTAAACCACATCTGTCTGCATGGCTTGATATCACATAAGTGAGAAATATGTTTGAATCAGATGAACTGACCCTTTAATATTCATTGATTCACCCAGTGACTGTATAAAAAGATGGGCAACATGCCTCCACTTCCTCCAGACTGTACAAAAATGATGTCAAAATATCCTGAACATGGCCACTGCCATCTTGCTCTGAGGACGTCATTTGGTGCTACAGCCAACACACTAGCCGTCTCCATGGTATCGACCAATGGCAAGCAGCACCATTGATTGTTAGCACACCAATTGGCACACACAGCTGTCAAATAACGGATTAAAACCAAAGTTATCAGAAAAGCGATAAGAACTACCTAAATTGACAGAAACCATCTTTGCGAAAAATATATTTGATGTTCACTTTGATCTTTTAGTTTGGCCCATGTCCCATCCTCTAACATGGAGGGGGCGGGGTTTATGACTTATACTGTACAGCAGCTGGCCACCAGGGGGCGATCGAGATGTTCTGGCTTCACTTTTTGGGAGCTGTCATATCATCCATCTTTATATACAGTCTATAGATTCACCCATCGCCTTCCATTCATCTACACTTTGACTTCATGGTCAAAAAACATGTTACAGTGGACAATCACCTGTATTATATTTACTGATCCAGGTCATGAAAGAGCAGATGCACTAACCATTTTGTAGTTTTTACGTTCGACAACCCCCACTGACTGCTGCCATAGACCCATTTTTACTCATAAATAAATATGGGCAGAAGCAGGATTGCGGGGAGCAACAAGAAGAACATTAATGATTACGCGTTGTAGACTTCAACATTGTTACAGTCATTGTATTTTTTCCTACAGGCAAAATGAAGAGTTTGTGCAATTAAGGGGTTACATTTCAAAATAAGATATCGATCAGTTAAAAAAATCGACACTAAATCCCATAAAATTACAGCTGATGTTAAAAACATGTTTTTGTGATAATTTTTAATACAACTGTTTACAAAATATTTATGCTTGAGAAGATGTTACAGACTTTACATGGTAGTCTGGTTACAAAATTAACTCAAGGTGATCGGGTGTCTTACTCAGTCATGTCATTTAAAGAAGGTTTCTGTGGATTTGATACTATCTGGTGGTAATTACTTGTCATGTGCAACTTGCTTCATTTTCAAGCCCACACAAACAAAATAATTAATAGGGTTCATGATACGATATTATATTGATTCTGTGGACAATGATACAATATTTGCTGATATCACAAAGTCTGCCACGACATGATTTCGATTTGATTCAGTTCAGGGGGCTGCGATCGATATCAGACAATATATTGAGACGAGACGAAGGAGGTGTGCTTGGACAGAAATGGTGACAGATGCTCCATAGGAATACCTCTTTAAAGTGATGATATGCATCAATGGTTTCACTTTGCATCGATAATATTGGATCGTTGATCATCGAATTGATATAACGATCCGAACAATGTATAGTTACACCTCTAATAATTACCCCCCTTGAGTAAAACTCAAATTGCATCATAATTTATGATGCAGTAATCCCACTGATTGTACAGTGACCTGAGTTTGTCTGTCAGCTGCTCTGTGGTTTGTTTGAACCCACGGAGACCTTGACGTTTACGACACTACAATGTGTGACGAAAGACGATAATCTACACAAAGCTATCTGTTCGACCATGTGATTTTCCAAGTCGCAAGAAGAAAGACATAAACTGTGTTGACGCAACTGAATGTAGGTTTGAGTTAAACTCCTTCGCTTGCAGTTTATTTTAGCTCATTCTTTGCTCTAATAATCATTCCAAGACAACGATCTAGACTGGATCTGCCCTGCCTTTACGACAAGACCAACTGAGGTAAACATTCAAGCGGGAATAAAGTAGACAAAGGTGTGTATTACACAATAATGAGTACACATTTGCTTTACTAAAAAGGTACACAGAAATAAACCAAACAGTGGTTTAAAGAGCTGCCTCGAATATTTTTGAAGGGGAAATGTTTGACAATGGCCACGTGTGGCCAGTATCTGTGTCGATTTATCTCGTATCCTTGTTTGCACATTGATTGATCCTAATCAGTATTTCAATGGTGTCCAAGTGCCTTGTGTTTCATCCGAAATATACCACACAATATATGAAAAATATTTACACAAATGTAAAGTGTATAAATGTACTTTTCATTGCATTTTAGAAAACTGAAGTTTAATAATATGACAACAGATGTGATTTGTACATCAGGGCCACTGCAACACTTTCCAAGGATGTCACCAGTGTTGATGACTGTGACAATGACTCAATGTCAATAAACACAAATTTAAAAAAAAATCTCTGCGTGTTGTGTTTAGATGCCTGTCCTGTGTTGTGTCTTTGTGTCTAAATAATTGTGTGTAAAAGTTAAATCCACTCAGATTTAATGGTGGTAAAAACAAGCAAAAATAAAAATACAACCAAAATAAATTCTCAGTAGGTTAGAGTTGACCATCCATCCATCCATCCATCCATCCATCCATCCATCCATCCATCCATCCATCCATCCTCTTGGGGGACCCTGAGGTGTTCCCAACCCAGACAAAATATGTAATCCCTCCAGCGTGTTCTGGGTCTGCACCAGGACCTCCATAGCATCCCATAGCATCACTTATGATCCACTAGACATGTGTGGCAGTGTATTTTTCTGCAGAGACTCGGCCCTCTGCCTGTATGTTCTTATTTTCTTTTAATTTAACTGTGGCTGGGTCCTTAGCCCCCAGCCAATAACACTGCATAGGTGAGGCTGGGACTTTATAAAAGTTAGCAACCAGGTGCCACACCATAAGCAGCAGGCATCCAAGCGGAAGCTCCGAAAATCCCAGACACAGCTCCAAAAAAACCCACAAATATAGGGAGGCAAAATGCCAAGCAGATAAGGCTTGTTCAAAAAAGAGTGAATCTGGGCTGACTTTCAATTTGGCTGGCAATACTGATTACAAACAGTAACCAACACATTCTGCATTGTGTTTCTTTAAAGGCATTAGAAAATTTGTTCTAATATACCCTATACAGCATGTTTATCTGTGTAAATGGACATGAATACAGCACATTAAAGATACAGCTTACTACTTACTGTATGCCAAAAACAACAATCACTGCCAGTATGATGTTATAATTCTGAAACCACACACTCACACAAAATCAGAGCTTCTTATCACAGGACCTACAGTATATTTATCTAATTAATGGGGCGGATGATTTAGCTATCTGCCTGCTGTAATTACATGTGTGATGTTTGAAGAGCTGTCCAAATGTGGATAGATGAAGTCATGAGAGTGCATCTTTTGTTGGGTAATTGTTGGCCTTTCCCCAAAGTAAACATAAATTAAGCACATATGCACCTGTAGAGCTTGACCTGCAGTTTATGCAGTGGTACATCAGGTACACTATTAACATTCTTGTTACAGTGTAAATGTAGACTGTGGAGTATTTTGTAAACAAAAAAAATTATATTAACATTCACTGTTCCTTCCCTGTGTGTATCTCTGAGGTCTATCAAATGTGTTGAATGCATGTCTTTCTTCATATTTGAAAAGCCAGTTTTTCAATGTCCAGCACATTGATGTATGCTAGCTGTGTATCGGGTTGCCCACTTGCATGTTTGTGTGCATGTGCGTTCTCGTATGCATACATGAGATACAAATGAAAGGGGGACCTGGGCGCTTAAGAAAACTCCACGTTGCTGTGGCTCACCACCTGAGTTTGCTGATCTTTGTTCTTTCTAGCTGATTGAACATTGACATGCAAAATTGTGGAACTCTCCAATATATAACTACATGAAAAAATAAAACGTTAGACTGTTCACTGCAGGGAGTTGCAAGCTATGAATCTGTGAATCTTTTCAACTTATATTCAGTTAAATACAGCGCAAAGACAAGATTTTTAATGTTCAAACTGATTAACTTTTTTTGTTTTTTTTTTAAGTATACACTCGCTCTGAATTTGCTGTCTGCAACAGATTTCTAAAAAGTTGGGCAGGAGCAACAAAAGACTGAGAAAGTTGTTACAATTTGTCACTGCATCTACAAATGCAAGTTAAGTTAAGTAAAACCAATATAACAACAACATCCAGAAATGCCACTGATTTCTCTGAGCCTGAGCTCATCTGAGATGGACTGACACAAAGTGGAAAAGTGTGCCGTGGTCTGATGAGTCCACATTTAAAATTATTTTTGGAAATCCTGGACGTTGTGTTCTTCAGGCTGAAGAGGAAAAGGACCATCCAGATTGTCACTAACTCAAAGTTCAAACCCATCATCTGTGACGGTATGGGGAGTGTTAGGCCCATAGCATCATGGGTAACTTGCTCATCTGTGAAGGGACCATAAATGCTGAAAGGTGCATACAGGTTTTGGAGCAACATATGCATCCAGGTGCTGTCTTTTTCAGGGCTGTCCCTGATTGTTCCAGCAAAACAATGCCAAGCAACAATCTGCACGTGTTACAACAGTGTGGCTTCGTAGTAAAAGAGTTCAGGTACTAGACTGGCCTGCCTGCAGTCCAGACCTGACTCCCTTTGAGAATGTGTGGTGCATTTGAAGCATAAAATATACAACAACTGAGACCCCGGACTGTAGAGCAACTGAAGTCATAAATCAAGTAAGAATGGGAAAGAATTTCACTTTGAAAACTTCAACAGGTAGTGTCATCAGTTCCCAAACACTTACTGAGAAAAGGTGACGTCACAGAGTGGTAAACATGCTCCTCTCACAACTTTTTTTGTAAGATGTTGTAAACATCAAATTAAGAATTGGTGTATATTTCCAAAAAAACCCAAATAATAGTTTATCTGTTAGAACATCAAATATCTTGTCTCTGTACTGTATTCAATTGAATATAGGTCAAAAAGGATTTGCAAATCATTGCCTTTCATTTTTATTAACGTTTTACACAGCGGCCCAAGTTTTGGATCTATCTATCTATCTATCTATCTATCTATCTATCTATCTATCTATCTATCAACCGATCTACCTATCAACCGATCTACCTATCTATCTATCTACCCATCGACCGACCAACCGACCGACCGGCCGACCGACCGACCGACCGACCGACCTATCTATCTATCTATCTATCTATCTATCGACCGATCTACCTATCTATCTATCTATCGACCCATCGACCGATCTACCGATCTACCTATCGACCGATCTACCTATCTACCTATCTATCTATCTATCTATCTATCGACCCATCAACCAATCTACCTACCTACCGACCTATCTATCTATCTATCTATCTATCTATCTATCTATCTATCTATCTATCGACCCATCAACCAATCTACCTACCGACCTATCTATCTATCTATCTATCTATCTATCTATCTATTGCCCGATCTTCTTTATCTTGTACTTATATATTTATCACTGTTGGAGGGAACAAGACAGATAGTTAAGACCAAGGCTACAGTTACTATTTTAAATAAGTAAACAGAGTACCAGGTAGTTTTCCAATGCATTGTAGGTCTCTAACAAAAAGGAGGACTAAAAAGACAGCTACAGACCGTTCTCACAGGTAAGTGTTATAAGGGGGACAACTGTATGATGTAATAATTGCACACAGACTCACAAGAGCTGCTGCTGTATCATCTTACAGACTGAGGAATATGTAGACAGTCATTTCTATGAGCAGGTAGAAATCTAGACGAACAACTGACAAACGAGACAAACGGGAATATATAGGCACCTGTCACCTGTAGAAATATTTCCCTATATGAGGTGTTTAAGTCAGGGAGGCAAATTTGTACAAGTTACTTTACATATTAAAGTAGTCTGTGTTGACAGACTGAGCTGTAGGGGTGCAGGACGGGGGGGTTTTGTTACCTTTGTACAGAGCTAGGCTAGCTGTTTTTTCCTGTTTCTAGTCTTTATGCTAAGCAAAGCTAACCGACATTATATTCACCATACAGACATGAGAGTGGTATCGACCATCTTGTATTACTGAGAGGAAAGGGGTCATCCACAGTGGGGGAAAAATGATTTATATACTGAAAATAAACATGCAAGAATATGCTGATGCCGTCATGCTGACTTCTCGCAGCATGGATCCTTTTTATTATCTGCTTCCTCTAATATCATTAATGATTGATAAAAGAAAATGTGAGGTTTGGGTGGTTGGTTGGTGGTGGTGGTGGCGTGTAACAGTAAGTGTGCATGCAAATATAAATTTGACTTTTCCTTCTCTCACAAGAAGACATTCAGTGTAGCTTCAAGGCGCCTGCTTGTTCTCAGTATGAACCAGGATGTGAGCCCATTACTTATACTTTAATCATTTACATTCTGTATGTTGCAATAACTGTAAGACAAAAGGCCTCAGATAACATTATTGATCTAACAGGTGAGAGCACACACATCAGTAGTGCAGCTACGCATACATATTATTTTTATTGTACTGAACTAATACAGGCATACATCAGTGTCATATGGTCAAATTCCATTGGCAATAAATAAATAAATGGCCTGCCATAAAGATTTTGCAGGGCGACAAAGCTTAACTTACAAGCAAAATGAGTCTGTAGCACTGTTGTGTGACCACCCACACTCACAGAAAATACCAGAAAGACCATGCAATAAATTTTCACATAACAGTTCAGATGTAGTAATGGAAGGATGAGCTGGTTTCAATTTGGGGGAAATTACAAACCAGGATTTTCTTTTTTTCTGACCCTCTGTCACTATCATAGTCTCTCTGTGTCTGCGTGTGTGTGGGTGTGTCTGTGCGCGTAAAACCAGGTGAACACTTGAAAAGCCACCCTCCATAAGACAAAGTATATGAAGCCACAGGAGGTGCGAGGCTGTGACACCATCTCCCTCCCTCCTTCCCATCCCCACGCCCCTTTCTCTCCTCACTGCCCCTCTGACTCATTCTCAAGACAAAAACCATCGCTGTGTTATAACTGATTCCCGCAGGCTGTAGCGGAGTTAATAATGCGTGGAATATATGGTTTGTCAGTATCAGCCCGTCACACCTGAATGAGCACATTGATGGCTGAAGCCAAGTACACAAGATAGGGAAGAGTTAAGGGAATAAGGGAGGCAGAGTGGCGGCAGTCATGGGGGATCAAGAGTCAGGCTCAGGTGGGAGCTGGCTGAAAAGGTAAGGACTTTAAATCATTTGATTAATTGAATTAAACCAGACATTTAGAGTCTGACTATCAGCGTGTGAGTGCCCTCCACATCTTTGGCTTTAAATGAACGTGACGTGCAGATTATTGATGTTTTTTCTTGCACATGGACTTCGACATATTGTTAGATATTGTTATCATTATCCCACAGCTACCTATTAGCATAATACACTTGATGGTGATGAACTTAAATGCGCACCTTTGCAGTTGTATATCAGCGGATCGAGTAAACTGACCAAAGCAACGAATATTTTAAATTCCGCGTAGAATTAAAGGACAGATGACGTGAGATATACAAACTAGTTTTGAAGCATTAGCAGCAACTTTGAAACTATTTTTTTCGCGCATAACAACTAAGGAAATGATCTATCCAACACGGTTCATGCGCGCACAGAGGCGCACACCGGGCAGGCTAACTGTTCGCCTTTGAGCTGAGGATAGTAAGTGATCATCAGGCTGATAGATGAGCTATACACACCCAGCCACACACCCCACCTCCGGTACGTGGTTCTCTCAAGGTGTCTCAGGACGTGTCTCATAAACAATGCGTTGTAATAACACTCAGTGCTGCAGGTAGCATATTTGCCGCCCTGGGCAAGCTTCCCCTGCGTCCCCCCGCCCCAAAATTAGTATTACACAACTTAGGTAACAAACAATATTACAAATAAACTGTCTGAATTCATGTTATTGCACGCAAGCAGTACAAATATTGCACTGTTAAATATAGGCTACTGCAGCATCCCTAAACAGAGGAATGAAAAAATTGAATTTCCCCACACAACTTCGCTGGATGTGAACGGAAAACTCAGTCACTGCCATAACAGACCTTTTTACTGTTGGTGAGCATAACACATTCTTAACAGTGACAGAATCCACAGTTAACATCAAGTCACCCGGTCCGTTACAAGATACTGATGTTGCACCTGAGTGTTGATTGTCAGTTTTGGTATGTGTGGTCTGCTGGGAACAGTGTTGGTTGAAAAGTCTGACAGCAGGATGAAGGAAGCACCTGTGGTATCTCCCCTTCACACACAGCCTGCAGGTGGAGCAGCCTGTCACTGCTGAATAGAGGGGGCATCCCAAACTGTTAACTCTCTTCCTGTCAGCTGTTCAAATGCTACTGCCCCAGCAGACCACTCTGTAAAAGATTGCTGATGTCACCACAGAGTCAAAAATGGTCCTAGGAGTGTGCCTGCCTTCCAAAACACCTGAGTCTCCTCAACAGATAGAGTCTCCTCTGTCCTCTTTGAAGGCCCAGACACAACAAACTGACATCAAAGACATAGAGGAGGCAAAGGCCAACTGTTGCATTGCCTCATTTTGCCTGTGTTGTGGCTAAAAAGTTGCACCTAAACACACCGCAAAGACTTCAGCTAACAGCCAACTAGCATGTACGTTCTGCTCCTATGTGAGAGGAAATGTCTCCGTAGCATCAGGAGGCAGCAGACAGTATTTGTCATTTAAAAAAAGAAGCAGAAAGACCGACAGGATGGATTCAAGACACCACTTAAAGATGTTAAAAGAACAAAGGATATTTACCGTGAGCTGGTGAAAAATAACTCAATTACAAACGGTTTCTGCTAAAGACTTCAGTGGCTAAAAATGTTATCGTACCCAATATATCAACTTTGTTTTTAACTTTAGCTGTTCATTTGCTTTCCTCACTTCTGTTTCTCTTCCCATGCACTGAGATGAACTGTGAATCAGAGTGATTTCATTCACTGTTGGGCTTTGTCAGCTCCAACATTGATTTAATACGCTGAATCAGCTAACATGGGCCGACAAGGGCTGACTGCTGCCAATGGTGTGGAACCCAACACCAAAACTAGGGCTACAGACGCTGGCCTGTCACTGAACAATGACCAACAATCGGCTTGATGTGTCAGCGCCCTTATTCAGTGGACTTGTGTTCTCTGCCTAGTCCTGTTTCAGGTGAACACTTCACACCTATTGTAATATTATATTTATCTATATTTTCTTTCTATATTATGACATTAATTTATTTCAGCATTGATTTGTTACTGTGCTACTTTCTCTTTTATGATAATGAGGGAGGCTGTCATGCAACTATAGGCCTAGGTCATGGTTTCTTTTAGCTCTCATTGGCTGATCAATGTCAGGGTTAAAAGTTCAAAGTCAACCCATCTAACTGTTCTGCTGAAGGTTACTGTGACTCACAGAGAGATTAAAAGGGAGGGACACCAGGTTCCTGATAGTGTTAAATGTGGGAATTTATGTTTGGAGAAAATTGCTTGGAACTGTTTATGTAACTGCTACAAAAATGATACTGTTAGTTGTTCCTCAATCTAGATTGTTGTTGAGTTGGAGCTATCGGCCATAGAGATGTCTGCCTTCTCTTGATCATAATGGAACTAGAGGGCACCGGGCTTGTGGTGTATAAAGTGCCAAAAAAATACATTTGAAAAAATCACCTGCAATGTGTCTTTCCAAAAATCATGGCCTAATTATTCTAGATAATCCACAGACCTTTTTGTGTGTAGTTTCATATAGGAATGATTTACTTTCTACTGTACTAAACCTACCAACCAAATTATGGCAAAGAAGGAAGTTTGCATCTGCTGCTACCTCATCTAGCACCTTTGAGCTAGCTAATGTTACAGCTCAGCTGAGGAGGACGCCATTAATGTTTAGGCCTACATGTCATGGTGTCACAAACAGTAGCCGTTTGTACAAAATTCACCTCTCATAGACAAAACAGTTGTCTTTTTCTAGACATGTTTTCCCACCAAATTCAACCAGCTAACGTCACAAGCATTAGCCTATGATATTTTGCCTTGCATAAATCAGCCATAGTGGCTAGTGATGTTTTCCTCTACTGATATAAAGCTAGGGACATTTAAAAAAAAAAATAACGTTATAAAATTTGACTCCATTATAACTCACATGGTTCACCGACAAACAATTGTCTTATACAAGACACATTTTCCCACATAATGGGCCTACAACATGCTAACGTTTTTTAGTAATCCTATGACATTTCGTGTTGCTTATATTCGCCTCTACTCTACTCATATGAAACCTGGATAAATCACACACAAGACTTAAAATGCTATTTTGTGGGGGCTTTATTATCTTCACAGGTCATTGTTTGTTTTCTGTGAAATAATAAAAGCTTTGTTTCTACAGAGGGAACTGGTTTTCAGTTCACAAAAATATACAGTAAGTCTGGGTTGCTGAGATGTGTGGTTACAATTCTAGGGAGGTGCACATCAGACTACAGTGTAGGGAATGTGCCTACACAGAGCTTATAACCATAGGTATTGGTTCATTGCAGAAGTAAATCCCACTTTAGTCACTATGAGTGGATGTTACAAGATTGCCTATTTTGAAGGAAAACAAATGAAATACTTTGTCAATGAACATTTTGCTGAGCATTATGTGTCCCTTAAAAATGTATTTGCTGTTTCATATTAAACACAATTTCTAGGAGACAGGGCTGCTGCATGGCCAATAAGAGCCAATTCATAGTTTATGGGTGTCCACCGGGCTCTGTTTTGGTCTACGTGATGTAAATGTTGTCATCCAACCATGTCTGGAAGGGTCTGCAGACCAAATCAGGTGCGCTGAATGTGCATGCTCCAATCTTTTATTCCAAACTCTGGCCAAGACCAAAACACTGCCATCATGCCATCTTCAGTTGCCTATCGATGATGAAGTTATTTTTAAGTTAGATAGTCAACAGAAATTCACCTCAGATCCAGCAGTGTCTTCTTAGTTTCACTTTCACCAGATGTTGGCAATAAGATGGTTAAGATCACCTCCCAGCCCTCCCATGTACTGACAGGAACCCTTAATTGTACTATGAATAGAACCATATTTGAATTTGCATGACTGCAGTTGTCCCTGGACGTTCCATGTGTAAAGTTTTAAGTTCCCACCTTTTTTTAACTTTGCCTGTCTTGTCTTTTTAGGCAACTTTGTGAGAATGTGTGTTGTCAGAAGACGCCTTTCTTTCACTCCTGGTTCCGGTTCCTGCTGCTGTTTTGCCTGGTCTTCGTCTTGTGCTACTCTCAGTCCAGCAGCTCTCGATCATGGTGGGAGAACTTTCCACTCCATATGCACTACCAGAGGTTTCTCAATCGAACCAATCAAGTCAATCTACCTCCTGCTTATCGTGTCCATCCAAAACACAGAATTAAACCAAGTGAAATCTATGAAACCACAGCAAGCACTACTGTACTACCTACTGTGCCTCCAACAGGTACTCAGTTCCATCACGCCTACCCACGCAACTACCACTTTAATATGGATAACCCAGATGTGTGCAAGACCAAGACCCCTTTCCTGGTCTTGATGGTTCCAGTGGCACCCAAAAACGTGGCAGCACGGGACGCCATCCGGCAGACATGGGGCAAAGAGAGCCTGGTGCAGGGCGAGGTGGTGCTTACTCTATTCATGCTGGGCCTCTCAGGAGGAGCTGATGTGGAGCAGGTGCAGAAGAAGCTCAAACAGGAGAATCTACAGCACCACGACTTGATCCAGAGCAACTTTATGGACACTTACCTCAATCTGACCACCAAAACCATGGTGATCATGGACTGGCTGGCCACACGCTGCCCTACAGCAGCATACGCCATGAAGATTGACTCTGACATGTTCCTTAATATTGACAATTTAGTAATGATGCTGCAGAAGCCAGGCATCCCCAAGCTTAACTACCTGACTGGGATGCTTATGTGGAACAGGCCAGTTGTCCGTTCAAAAAACTCTAAGTGGTACGTCCCCGAGGAGATGTACCCAGAACCTCAATATCCAACCTACACTCTGGGCATGGGATACATCTTCTCCAACGATCTTCCTGAAAAATTTGTGGAGGCCTCAAAATCAGTGAAACCATTTAACATAGAGGACGCTTACATTGGAATGTGCATGAAACAGCTAGGTCTTGCACCCACATCACCGCCAAATCCCTCCCAGTTCAAGGCCTATAACACAAGATATAATCGCTGCGAATTCTCCAAGGTCATCACCTACATTCTTGGGTCTTCACAAGAGCTGTTGAAATACTGGACAGATTTGAAGAAGCCTGAACCACCATGTTAGGACAAAGACTATTCCTGATGCACTGATAAAATCACCTGGGTTGAAGGGATTGGGTGGCAGGGAATGGGCGGGTTAATTTATTTATAGATTTCTATTGTACTGTTGTGAGCAATGGGAACACCACTGTGGAAAAGTTGCAAAGGTTTATGAACTGCACTACAGACATTGGACTGGTGTGTATTTAAAACTATTTTGTTGGCTTGCCAACAATAAAATATGTGAAGGTAAAGTTTATTTTACAACACCACTAGCTGTTGATCACTAAAGGTGTTGTAGAGCAATGTTTTGATAAGCAGGTCATGTATAGTTTGTATACAGTTTGTACCTGTATATTTACAAAAGCAGACAGACACACACGCCTCAAGCACGGCATATTTGTGCGAACAGCAGGGATTAGTAAAATCACTTGGATCTAATGGAACAAACGCAGGTTTTCCAAAAAAAAGTCTATGCAACTATTAAGAGGTACAAAAAGCTGTCAGAATGTTTCCTGTACATTCAGGCGAATTTGGGAAAGGATTTTGAACTCAGTTGTGAACACTCCTCAGGGTATTTTTTTTAAGTGATAAAATTAAGCAAACCATTCACCACTGTCAGAAAGATGTACAAGTTATTTTGTTGTTTACATTGCAGATTTATATAAGTTTTAAAAGAAGCCAAACTACTAAAAAAAAAAAAAATAATAATTTGTGCAATATGTCACAAAATCCTTTAGTAAAGACGCTGCACTTTTTATTACATTGTCGTTGAGTTTTTATTCTTTTTTCTCCCCAGAATTAAGTCCTCTCTTGTATTCTGGTGGGTATAAGAAGGGGTTGCGAGAGGTTTCATGAACTTGAATGGTAATATTATTATGCAGCAGGTCCTGATAAAGCCTGGTAAGACCATCCTGATGACGTCAGCTCAACATTCTGTTTCGCTCTCTGTATCAGTCTGGACTCGGTGCTGCCCCAACCTTTTTCCAGAAATTTAAATCCAATCAGGGCAACACATTCTCACTCCAAACTCATACAAACATATCGACATATGGTCATGGATATTCCATGTTGACATATGATGTGCAAGGTAACCTGTGCCTCATAAGACTACTCCAGTTAATTTGGCACTTTTTCACCCATTAAATTATGCTACTTTGACAGACATAGTTAGAAACCTTAGGTCCACTACCTGCTGCCTTGACACTCTGCCTACAAGCTTTTTTTAAAGATGTTTTTAACTGCATAGCATATATATAGATAGATATACTACAGATAGTCAACTGTTCTCTTCAGTCAGGCCTTTTTCCAATGGCCCTGAAGACCGCAGTCATTAAACCTCTCTTAAAAAAGCCTAATCTGGATGCCTCAGCAATAAATAACTACAGGCCCATATCAAACCTACCATTTTTAGGAAAGATCATTGAAAAGGTTGTTTTTCAGCAACTCAACACCTTCTTGGAGCAGAACAATTCATTTGATGCCTTTCAGTCTGGATTTCGAGCACATCACAGCACTGAGACTGCACTTGTAAAAGTTTTAAATGACATTCATCTGAGCAGTGATGCATCAAAGATTTCGGTTCTGGTATTACTGGACCTCAGTGCTGCATTCGACACAGTTGACCGTAAGATACTGCTCGACAGACTAGAAAAGTTTGTGGGACTTTCTGGCACTGTGCTAAATTGGTTTA